>NC_057810.1:336304768-336330027 GCF_018294505.1 Triticum aestivum
CGAACCGAGTAGACTACGGGGCCACCTCGGGGAAACTTGAGGGTTGGTTTTACTCATAGGATGTCTCATCCGTTGTGCCCCAAGAATGAGATATGTGCAGCTCCTATCGGGATTTGTCGGCACAGTCGGGCGGTCTTGCTGGTCTTGTTTTACCATTGTCGAAATGTCCTGTAACTAGGATTCCGAGTCTGATTGGGTGATTTTGGGAGAAGGATTATCCTTCATTGATCTTGAGAGCTTGTGATGGGCTAAGTTGCGACACCCCTGCAGGGTATAAACTTTCGAGGGCCCTACCCGCGGTTATGTGGCAGATGGGAATTTGTTATATCCAGTTGGAGAGAACTTGACACTTGACTTAATTAAAATGCATCAACCGTGTGTGTAGCCGTGATGGTCTCGTTTCGGCGGAGTTCGGGAAGTGAATACGGTTTGGGTTATGTTTGAACGTAAGTAGTTTCAGGATCACTTCTTGATCACTTCTAGCCTTACGATCGTTGCTTAGTTTCTCTTCTTACTCTTGTACTCGTATGTTAGCCACGATATTTGCTTAGTGCTTGCTGCAACTCCACCTCATTACCACATCCTACCCATAAGCTTAAATATTCTTGATCTCGCGGGTTCTGAGATTGCTGAGTCCTCGTGACTCACAGATACTACTTAAACAGTTGCAGGTGCCGATGATACCAGTGCAGGTGATGCTACCGAACTCAAGTGGGAGTTCGACGAGGACCTTGGTTGTTACTATGTTTCGTCTCCTGATGATCAGTAGTGAAGCCTAGTTGGGACGATCGGGGATCTAGCATTTGGGGTTATCTTCTTTTCATTTGGGTTTGTCCGTAGTCAGACTATGTGTGTACTCTGAATGATGTATGAATTATATGATCTTTGTGTGAAGTGGCAATTGTAAGCCAACTCTAGTTATCCCTTTCTTGTTCATTACATGGGATTGTGTGAAGATGACCCTTCTTGCGACAAAACCACAATGCGGTTATGTCTCTAAGTCGTGCCTCAACACGTGGGAGATATAGCCGCATCGTGGGCACTACACTCATGGGTGAACGTTGGACAAGTTATCGCATATGGCAAGTCGCCAGCGTCCCTCGACGCAGGCTTGTACACAATAGGCCTAGCATGCCTATCAGACTGAGACGTGCATCCCGTCGCCGCTCGGTAGTGGTCCGGGCATCTTCCTTGAGCCGCTCTCAAAGAACTCGACGTTGGTCACGACGCGTCCGTGGGTCGGATGATGCTGTGGACACGTTATCACGGGCGTCAACCCGACGGGCCGGCCGTGGTGGAGGGAAGTACACCATGGTCGCGGCGCCTCCGACCCTTCCACTGTCAACGTGCGCCGACTCGATGGCCCGGCGCCACGAGGGACTTGCTTCCCAGTGGCTGTCCCTGTTGGCATGGCTGACAAGGCTTTGGATGGCAACCCTCCACTATTCTTGCTTCTCCAGAGCAGGAGGAAAGTCGAGGAGTAGCTGCGCTCGCACCAATGCTTCTGCTCGTGAGGGTGGCAGCGACAGGCGCGGGGAATGGGAGGAACTCGGACTTCTAACTATGTTAAAAGGAGTCCCATCACGATTCCGCGACCACGTGCCTTTTTCGCCAGCATCATGGCGTGCATGTCGGCCCTTCGCGTCCTGAGTGTGACGCTGCGGTTTTTTGCCGTGGTGGTGCCCGGGGTCTTCAACATCGCGGCGTTGTTCATCGCACATGAGCTGAGAGGACCGCAGCGCGTGCACTGGCGGGGTCGTCTTCCTGCCCTTGGAGGTCCCCGCGCCACCCGCAGGCAGCGGAACTCCGTCCTTGGGCGCGGTAGCGTGTGGACCGCCGCCGCTGCTATGGACAATGCCGCTCGCCTGGCTTCTTGTGTCTGGATGACGCGGACAATCTTGATATCCTCTACCACTCGCGTCCGCCGTGTCGCCCGTCCGCGCCGGCATGGGCGGAGCCGCTCCAGACGGGCCAATCGTTGTGATCGTCTTCTTCTTTGAAGCCATGGCAACGAGGAAACTACTGTACTAACTAGCAGACCAGATTCTCACAACTAATTTCCCCCTACCTGGCGCGCCAAAGATGTCGGTGAAACAAACACCTATGGGGTCACAAGGATCCCTTCTACGTTCGGCGGGGGATTAGCTGCACGAAGAGCAGGTCTAGCAGTTAGCACATAGGGGATTTTACCCAGGTTCGGGCTGCAAAGATGCGTAATTCCCTAGTCCTGCTTGTCTGGATATATGTGTTCTTGAGCTTTTGAACTAGCTATGATGCGAGCACGGTCCAAAAGTCCGAATCCTCTCTCTGTATGCCTTGGGCCTCCTTTTATATGTAAAGCGGTTGCCACCATGGCACACAGGAGGTGGCAAGCTACGGTGTACGAGCTTATCGCTTGGCACCATAGGCAAACGCATTTATGCGTTGCCTATGTGCCCTCTTGCTTTATCGGGGACGACAATAGAAGCCATCCCATCCATTGCCGCTCCTCCTTGCTTCGACATGTGTCCAGGCTGACGAGGCATGCGGTGCCACACTGGCTAGCTAGCTGCTATGTTGGCGCGATAGTAAAGCCTCCATGAAGATCTGCATGCTGCCATGCACGTGTATGCTTCATTGGCACGACGGTCATCACTCTAGAGTGCTGGTGAGGTGGTGAACCCTTGCCGGGCGTGGGTCTGGCCGGGGCCCTGTGATCGTCCCCGTCAAGGCTTGCCGGGGGCCTTGGAGTCGTCCCCGGCAAGGGTCTTGACATGGGTCTTCATCTTCTCGTCGCATGTGGACCCATGGGCTGTCAGTCTTTATGTGGATCTGCAAGCTACCACACATGCGTTCACAGATCTTGGTCTTAATGTTGTCGATGGTGTCTGAACTCTCAGCCCCAAGGGTGATGGTCTTGTTGGCGCTGCGCAGGTCGCCCCGGCAAGGGTGTTGCCGGGGGAGGTCCTACTCGCCCTATGCTCCTTTTTCTTTGAGTATTTGTCGTGTTAGCCTTCGTGTTTTGTCTTTTGTTGTCCTACCGGGCCCGACCACAGGCATGGCTACAACTGCCCATGCACAAGTAAGGGGTACAAAAGAGCCCATACTTTTGTACATTGACAGTCGGTATCATCATAACTACACTACTAGGGAAAAGCCTAGCAGCAGGGAGGGTGTTAGGCCTATCAATAGCGCGGGCTGGAGCACTACTGGTACGGCGCTACAGCTAAAGGTTAGCAGTAGCGTGCCTCAACCCACACTACTGCTAAATCGACATAGTAGTAGCGCTTTCCTAGAGGAGCGCTACTGGTAATTAGTAGTAGCGGTTCTCCCTGCCAGTGCTACTACTATTATTTCGTATTTTTTTCTTTTTTATTTCATGTTGTATTCATACACCTTTACAAAAGTTTTCATACAATAGGAATTTAGAGATTGTTTTTACATCATAATGAGTTATTACATCACGGGGTGAAAGAACCATGGACTAGTTTCAAGTGGATGTCCATCCACTTGAAACTAATCCGTTGTTCTTTCACCCAATGATATAATAAATATCATCATCATCATCATATCATTAACAACTTATCATCATAATACATCATTGTCATATAACACCTCCTCAAGATCATCGTTTTCATCAATGAGACATCACATAGCAAACTGGTCACTAGTCGTAATCACAAGTACTCCTCATCATCAACTCTAACACATTGTACCACATAATAAACATATTGTACCTCATAGGACCTACTACATTCTCTTAGGACCTACTACATTCTCTAAGGTAAAATAGCAAAAAACAAGATAGCCCCTAACTCTCTATTATGGAGAATGGAGATTATCATGTCTCCAATTCTTGCCTTTCGCTTAATGTTACTTCCAAGAAGCTCCTCGTGAATGTCCAAACATTTTTTCTATTCTTTGATTAGCATGTGTTCACCGATTTTAGAAATCCAATATGCATAGGTGAGCTCCCTAGATTGACCTGGCAGTATGTTCAGAACTGCAAGGCGACCATTCTGATACATCAGATGAGGCACACAATCCATCGGGAGTTTCTATTGGAAAACATATTAATAACTTCGTAGTTAGCAATGATGTACTAGTTTTAGAAGTATGCAAAAGATGCACAGATGTTGTAATAGTAAAAAATCTTACCAGGGTATCTCCATAGAAGTTACCGTGGTTCAACACGTGCACTAGTGGCACGTATTCACCATAATTTGTAGGAGTTCGATAATAGCTATTGTAATTCTCAAGATAAGTACAAAATGCGATCAGATGACTTTTCTCCTTATAAGTTAATTGGGAGCCATCAGTGTAGTGGGTTTTGTCTACCATCTTCCGCACATTCTTTGAAGAATCAAAATAAGCTGTCAATGGAAATAAGCTGTCAACTATTTTGAAATAAACAATATAAATTAGTTAATAACTATGTTTGAGAAACTCACATTGCGGTAGAATCGGAAGCGTATCAACAAGGACCCAAATGTCCATATTGTCTTGCTCGATGTCAGGATCACCAAGATCCACGGTGACAATCATACCCTCATAAAAACCATACATTTTGCAAAGTGCTTCCCAATTTTGGCAACCAAAATGGGTTACGCTCTGAGAATTGTACAGATTTACTTCAAAATCCATATCATGATAGGTCCTTAGGTGTATTTTCTTTGTTTCAAAATTTTCATGGTCTTCCAAACCCATCCTCTCCAAGACATAGCGTCTTGCATGGCATGGGATAAGCTAGTCGAATTGTAAAAGATGAAAATTAGACGTTGAAATAGTTGAAGTCATGCTTAATTACGAAAAAACACTTGTCGTTGTTGCGTACCGTTTCAACATCGAAGGTCTCCTCGAACTTAATGCTGAAGCGCCGATCTTCATCCAGCTCAAGGAACATGTCGCACAGACCTCGATCGTCGTGGCACCAGCTGCACTCCCCCGGGAGACTGTCGTCGTCCGAGTATGACATTTCCTATGTTCATAATTCAAAGATTAAACTTGTACAATTAAATATATGTACTAAAAAACCAGGCCACTCGATATTTCCTACATATTCTAGCACAAGTCATGGCAGAATTCACGAAAAAATCCGGCATGACCTTTGCTAAAAAAGGACATATCGAGCACCTGAAATTTGCCGGAACGGAAATTAATCAACACTCCGGCAAAACATAGGCCACTCGGAGGTGTAACCTGAACATGAACGGCCACTTGGGCAACCACACATCCTATTTGAGCAACACAAGATATACATGGAGATTTGGCTGGTCTCACCTTGAGGTCGGAGGGGGTCGGTGACGGGGACGACGGCGGGGATGATGGAGGGGCTCCTTGATTTCTGCAAAAGCAAAAACCCTATAAGTTATCACTAATACATCCCGAATAATTGCTTAAACTAAAAAAATAACAACAGATATGACATGTTCAACTAGTTTTATTAATTCAACTAGTTCTTACTAAATATAAACTTACTATAAATAGAAAAAAACTAGTTCTTTCTAAAAATGAGATAGTTCAACTAGTTATATTGATTATCTTACTAGAAATAGATTAGTTCTATTAATGCAACTAGTTCAACTAGTTTATTAATTTACTTACTAAACTAGTTCGACTAAAACTAAACTAGTTCAACTAGTTTATTAATTTACATACTAATTATTTTAAACACTTACTAAAAATAGTAAAAATAAACTACAATATACAATAGTAAAAAACATCTACTACTACTACTACTAAACATCTACTACTACTAATTAACATCTACTACTACTAAAAATCATTATCTATGAACACTAAATTAACATCTACTACTACTAAACAACATCTAGTACTAACTAAGAAGAGAGAAAGGGGGTGGGGGGCTTACAGAGAGGGGAGAGACGGTGGCGGAGAGGTGCTCGGCGACGGAGATGTAGGGGCGGCGAGGGCGGGCTCGGGATCGGAGGCGGCGGTGCTGGGCGGGCTCGGGCGGCGGCGATGAGGTCGAGGGAGGCGGCGGTGAGGTCGAGGGCGGCGATGGTGAGGTCGAGAGCGGCGGTGGGTGGCGGTGGTGAGCTTGAGAGCGGCCTCGGGCGGCGGCAGTGAGGGCAGGCTCGGGCGGCGGTGACAGAGGAGTAGGGGAAAGGGGGGGGATGGAGGACTTAGCAAAATTTTGAGCCCACGGGTGGTTAATTCAGAAGTAGCAGTAGCGCGTTCCAGAAAGCGCACTACTGCTACGTTAGCTACAGCGCGTTTTGGTATACACGCTACTACTACTCCTTTCTCTTTTTTCCCCTTTTTCATTTATTTTTCTTCACATTTTTTTCCTTTCATCATATTCTATTTCTTTCATTTTCAATTACCTTTATATTTGCTTTCCATTTAATTTTATATCCTTTAGCAGTAGCGAGTTTAGAACAAAACACGCTGCAACAAAGGAAGTTGCGGTAGCGCGGCTCAATATGGATCGCTACTACTATGTGTAGCCTATCGGCTAAGCTGTGGGAATTTTAGTAGTAACGTGTTTTGAACAAGGCACGCTACTGCTAGAACTTTATCTGTAGCGCGGTTTGTGCACGCGCGCTACTGCTACTTACCACCAGCGTGCTTTTTTGACCCACGCTACTGCTAAACTTCTGTGTATAAGGTTTTCCCTAGTAGTGCTAGTTCAATCTTGTTCCCGGCATGTCTCCTTACTCGTTTGATAATGCTTCATCCCGCAACTAACTCATTAGTCACATTGCTTGCAAGGCTTCTAGTGATGAGCATTACCGAGAGGGCCCAGAGATACCTCTCCGATACACAGAGTGACAAATCCTATTCTCGATCTATGCCAACCCAACAAACACCTTCGGAGACACCAGTAGAGCTTCTTTATAATCACCCAGTTACGTTGTGACGTTTGATAGCACACGAGGTGTTCCTCCAGTATTCAGGAGTTGCATAATCTCATAGTCAGAGGAACATGTATAAGTCATGAAGAAAGCAATAGCAATAAATCTTAACAATCATTATGCTAACACATGTTTATGGTCAGGAAACATGTCTCTAGTGATGGGTCTTTTCCACCACATCATTCTCTAGTGATGTGATCCCATTCATCAAATGACAACACATGTCTATGGTCAGGAAACATGACCATCTTTGATTAAAGAGCTATCAAGTAGAGGCATACTATTCACGAATGTACTAAGTTTCTGGTTAATACAATTCTAGCATGAATAATAAACATTTATCATGATATAAGGAAATATAAATAACAACTTTATTATTGACTCTCGGGCATATTTCCTTCAGTCTCCCACTTGCACTAGAGTCAATAATCTAGATTACATAGTAATGATTCTAACACCCTGGGAGTCTTGGTGCTGATCATGTTTTGCTTGTGGAAGAGGCTTAGTCAATGGGTCTGCAACATTCAAATCCGTATGTATCTTGAAAGTCTCTATGCCTCCCTCCTTGACTTGATCGCAGATGGAATTGAAGCGTCTCTTGATGTGTTTGGTTCTCTTGTGAAATCTGGATTCCTTTGCTAAGGCAATTGCTCCAGTATTGTCACAAAAGATTTTCATTGGACCCGATGCACTAGGTATTACACCTAGATCAGATATGAACTCCTTCATTTGTTGCTTCTGAAGCTGCTTGGAACTGCCCCAACTGACAGCTCCACCATTCAATATAAATACGTATCCGGTTTGCAACTTAGAGTCATCTGGATCAGTGTCAAAGCTTGCATCAACGTAACCATTTACGACGAGCTCTTTGTCACCTCCATAAACGAGAAACATATCCTTAGTACTTTTCAGGTATTTCAGGATGTTCTTGACCGCTGTCCAGTGATCCACTCCTGGATTACTTTGGTACCTCCCTGCAAGACTTATAGCAAGGCACACATCAGGTCTGGTACACAGCATTGCATACATGATAGAACCTATGGCTAATGCATAGGGAATGCCTTTCATTTTCTCTCTATCTTCTGCAGTGGTCGGGCATTGAGTCTAACACAACTTCACAGCTTCTAACACAGGCAAGAACCCTTTCTTTGACTAATCCATTTTGAACTTCTTCAAAACTTTATCAAGGTATGTGCTTTGTGAAAGTCCAATTAAGCGTCTTGATCTATCTCTATAGATGTTGATGCCCAATATATAAGATGCTTCACCGAGGTCTTTCATTGAAAAATTCTTATTCAAGTATCCTTTTATGCTATCCAGAAATTCTGTATTATTTCCAATCAATAATATGTCATCCACATGTAATATTAGAAATGCTACAGAGCTCCCACTCACTTTCTTGTAGATATAGGTTTCTCCAAAAGTCTGTATAAAACCATATGCTTTGATGAGCGTATTCCAACTCTGAGAGGCTTGCACCTGTCCATAAATGGATCGCTAGAGCTAGCACACTTTGTTAGCACCTTTTGGATCGACAAAACCTTCTGGTTGCATCATATACAACTATTCTTTAAGAAATCCATTAAGGAATGCAACTTTGACATCCATTTGCCAAATTTCATAATCATAAAATGCAGCAATTGCCAACATGATTCAGACAGACTTAAGCATCGCTACGGGTGAGAAGGTCTCACCGTAGTCAACTCCTTGAACTTGTGGAAATCCTTTTGCAATAAGTTGAGATTTGTAGATAGTAACATTACCGTCAGCGTCCATCTTCTTCTTGAAGATCCATTTATTATCTATGGCTTGCCGATCATCGGGCAAGTCCACCAAAGTCCACACTTTGTTCTCATATATGGATCCCATCTTAGATTTCATGGCCTCAAGCCATTCCACGGAATCTGGGCTCATCATCGCTTCCTCATAGTTCGTAGGTTCATCATGGTCTAGTAACACGACTTCCAGAATAGGGTTACCGTACCACTCTGGTGTGGACCGTACTCTGGTTGACCTACGAGGTTCGGTAGTAACTTGATCTGAAGTTTCATGATCATCATCTTTAGCTTCCTCGCTAATTGGTGTAGGAATCACTGGAACTGATTTCTTTGATGAACTACTTTCCAATTCAGGAGAAGGTACAATTACCTCATCAAGTTCTACTTTCCTCCCGTCACTTCTGTCGAGAGAAACTCCTTCTCTAGAAAGGATCCATTCTTAGCATTGAATATCTTGCCTTCGGATTGGTGATAGAAGGTGTACCCAACAGTTTCCTTTGGGTATCCTATGAAGACGCATTTCTCCGATTTGGGTTCGAGCTTATCAGGTTGAAGCTTTTTCAGATGAGCATCGTAGCCCAAAACTTTAAAAAATGACAGTTTGGGTTTCTTGCCAAACCACGGTTTATATGGTGTCGTTCAACGAATTTAGATGGTTCCCTGTTTAACATGAATGCAACCGTCTCTAAAGCATAACCCCAAAACAATAGCGGTAAATCAATAAGAGACATCATAGATCGCACCATATCTAATAAAGTATAGTTACGAGGTTCGGACACACCATTACGCTGTGGTGTTCCAGGTGGCGTGAATTGCGAAACTATTCCACATTGTTTCAAATGAAGACCAAACTCGTAACTCAAATATTCGCCTCCGCGATCAGATTATAGAAACTTTATTTTCTTGTTACGATGATTTTCCACTTCACACTGAAATTCTTTAAGCTTTTCCAATGTTTCAGACTTATGTTTCATCAAGTAGATATACCCGTATCTGCTCAAATCATCTGTGAAGGTCAGAAAATAATGATACCCGCCACGAGCCTCAACACTCATTGGACCGCATACATCGGTATGTATTATTTCCAATAAGTCAGTAGCTTGTTCCATTGTTCCAGAGAATGGAGTTTTAGTCACCTCAATACTGATAGAGGCAAAGGTGTCCCGTCTTTCGATGAGATGATGGATATCGCTTTGGTGGAAGTCGACTTTGACGATCCGACTACGAACGTGCGAGGACGTCGCGCCTTAGCAATCGCTAAACCAACTCCGAGAGGTTATTGACCATGCTGGAGCACGATCAACCTGACCACGAGGGTCCGTTTCCTGCGAGCAAACGAAGAACAAGTAAGAAACTGAGATAATCTGGATATTGCGAATATAAGATGAAAGCTTTATTGATCAAGGTGGGGTTCTGTGACGTCTTTGTCTGGTCGTTGAACACAAATGAAGTACGCAAAGTTGCAGCTATGGCAAACTTTAATCTAAACAAAACCCAAAGTCTAAACGGTGCCCTAAGGGCTGTATATATGGAGGAAGAGGGGGTGAATTTCGTGGCCCTTGGTGGAGGGGTCCGAAACTAACCCTATCTCTTGTTTCCCCACACATACGGACTCTAAAAATAGCCCATACTTATGTATTTCGAAGTTACATGGTTCTGGCCCAATAATAAGGTGACACAGCACCTAGAATATCCTCTGGACGAAATTTATGAAGTGGCATCTTGTATATTTCGTCCAAGGCTTCATGCACTCATTATGGTGGCTTCAAAGTCCTGAAACCATCACTTGTAACTCCGTTCTTGTTCCCCTTGCGCATGCCATCATCTCCATGCTTGCTCTTGCTCCAGTGTTCATCCTTCTCCAAGCTAGGCCCTTCATTTGTAAGCAAAACAAATGTATCCAATTTAGGCAGCATCATATTCTCATGAACATTAGAATCATTACCAACAAACGAAAGTACCTGATAATTTAATTGGCGTGCGCGAGCTCTTGTAATTGGTCATGTATATGTAGTAGTAGGGGCTGTGGGTGCAACAATGGTATTGATGTCCTCATCATCCTCCCCTTCTTGAAATGTAGTCGTCCTCGATGGAAGCTCATCTTCCTCGCCCAAATAAGGCTTCAAATCTGCAATGTTAAAAGTGGGACTAACCCCAAAATCTGCAGGCAGCTCAAGTTTATATATATTATCATTTATTTTCTCCAACACCTTAAAAGGACCATCAGCACGTGGCATTAACTTAGATTTGTGCAAATCAGGAAATCTATCCTTACGCAAATGTAACCAAACAAGATCTCCAGGTGCAAACACAAGATGTTTTATACCCTTATCTCCAGCAAGTTTATATTTAGCATTCATACGCTCAATGTTTTCCTTAGTTAACTCATGCATTTTTCAAATCAATTCAGCACGTTGTTTAGCATCAAAATTAACCTTCTCCGAAGATGGAAGAGGCAACAAATCAATAGGTGCACGAGGTAGGAAACCATACACAATTGCAAAAGGGCACATCTTAGTAGTAGAATGCAATGAACGATTATAAGCAAATTCAATATGAGGCAAGCACTCTTCCCACATTTTCTTATAATTCTTCAAAACAGCCCTAAGCATAGTAGACAATGTTCTATTGACTACTTCAGTTTGTTCATCAGTTTGGGGGCGACAAGTAGTACTAAAAAGCAGTTTAGTCCCCAATTTAGCCCATAAACATCTCCAAAAGTGGCTAAGAAATTTAGTATCATGATCTGAAACAATAGTATTTGGCACACCATGCAAGCGAATAATTTCACGAAAGAACAAATCAGCAACATTAACGGCATCATCGCTTTTATGACATGGTATAAAGTGTGCCATTTTCGAGAATCTATCCACGACAACAAATATACTATCCCTCCCCTTCTTTGTTCGAGGTAATCGTAAAACAAAGTCCATAGATATATCCTCCCAAGGAACACTAGGTACATGCAAAGGCATATATAAACCATGAGGATTGAGTCGTGACTTAGCTTTTTGACATGTAGTGCAGCGAGCAATAAAACGCTCAACATCCCGTCTCATCTTTGGCCAAAAGAAATGTGTAGCAAGTACGTCCTCCGTCTTCTTCACACCAAAGTGTCCCATTAATCCCCCTCCATGCGCCTCCTGCAATAACAAAAGACGAATAGAGCTAGCTGGAATGCATAGCCTGTTAGCACGAAACACAAATCCATCATTAACGACGGACTTGTTCCATATTCTCCCTTCTTTACAATTCTGCACATATTGATCTTTGATGGTCTCCAAACCAAATATTTTGAAGTCAAGTTGTGAAAGCATAGTATAGCGATGAGACAATGCATCAGCAATAACATTTTCTTTACCCTTCTTATGTTTAATAACATAAGGGAAAGTCTCAATGAATTCAACCCATTTAGCATGTCTACGATTCAGTTTAGCTTGACTTTTAATATGTTTCAAAGATTCATGATTAGAATGTATAACAAATTCTTTGGGCCATAAATAATGTTGCCAGATCTCTAAAGTCCGAACAAGAGCATATAATTCTTTATCATAAGTAGAATAATTCAGACTAGGCCCACTCAATTTTTCAGAAAAATATGCAACAGGTTTACCATCTTGTAATAACACCTCCTAATCCAATTCCACTAGTATCACATTCAAGCTCAAAAGTCTTATTAAAATTAGGAACTTGGAGTAAAGGAGCATGTGTCAACTTATCTTTCAATACCGTGAAGGCTTCTTCCTGTGTTGTACCCCAAACAAAAGGCACATCCTTCTTTGTAAGCTCATTGAGAGGTGCAGCAATGGTGCTGAAATCTCTCACAAAACGCCTATAGAATCCAGCAAGGCCAAGAAAACTCCTCACTTGTGTGACCGTTTTGGGCTGCGGCCAACTCTCAATAGCTTCAATCTTGGCTTTATCAACTTCAATACCCTATGGAGTAACAACATAGCCAAGAAAAGACACTCGGTCGGTGCAAAAGGTGCACTTACCATGGTTACCAAACAAACATGCATTACGTAGAGCAATAAAAACATCACGTAAATGTTCCAATTGTTCCTCCAAAGTTCTACTATAAATCAATATGTTATCAAAGTAAACTACCACAAATCGTCCAATGAAAGCATGTAAAACTTCGTTCATTAATCTCATGAAAGTACTAGGTGCATTAGTTAACCCAAAAGGCATGACTAACCACTCATATAATCCAAACTTAGTTTTAAATGCTGTTTTCCATTCATCCCCCAATTTCATACAAATTTGATGGTATCCACTACGCAAATCAACTTTGGAGAATATTGTAGAGCCACTCAATTCATCAAGCATATCATCTAGCCTAGGAATAGGATGACACTAATGAATAGTAATATTATTAATGCCTCTACAATCAACACACATGCGCGATGTACCATCCTTTTTCGGCACTAAAATAATAGGAACAGACAAAAGACTAATGGATTCGCGTATATAACCTTTGTCGAGAAGCTCTCGTACTTGACACATAATCTCCTTCGTCTCCTCTGGATTAGTACGGTATGGTGCACGGTTGGGTAGCGACGCACCGGGAATTAAGTCAATTTGATGTTCAATCCCTCGAATAGGTGGTAATCCCGTTGGCACGTCTTGTGGGAAGACGTCAGCGAACTCCTGCAAAATGTTAGTAAAAGCAGGGGGCAAAGAGGAAGGCGCGTCCTCGAATGAAAATAATGCATCTTTGCACACGAAAGCATAGCAAACAGATATGCTAAAATCTAGCTCATCAATACCAGATTTAGTGGCAAGTAAACATGCACTTTTCAATTTAATTTCAGAAGCAACACTAGATGGTTTATTATTAGGCTTCATTTGTTGCTCAAATTCTTTTGCCACAATCTGATTTTCACTCTTATTCTGCTCATGTTTTGCTTTATTAGCTCTATTGATATCATCTTTCAAAATGGAATCAGGAGTCACAGGAAGCAAAGTAGTATTTTTATCCTTATGAACAAGAGTATACTGATTATTTCTACCATGGTGTACAGAATTTTTATCAAATTGCCATGGTCTATCGACATAATCAGCATATGTAGAGATATTAAAATGCACATGAACAGTAGGTGTTACCTTAACCTTGCCGCTGTTGTTCAAGCATTGGATGTAGTAAGGATGTGGATGTGGTCCTGTGGTGAGAGAGAGCTTCTCCACCATCTCCATGCTAGCCAAGTTGTTGCAGCTCCCTCCGTCTATGATGACGCGCACAGAACGTTCCTTCACAACTCCCTTTGTATGGAACAAATTATGCCTCTGATTTTGCTTAGCGTGTGTGACCTGCACACTCAAAACACGTTGAGCAACTAAACATTCATACCTGTCAGCGTCTTCAGGAGCCATGTATTGCGTATCATGATCAGAATCATCTCCACCGTGTTCTTCACGTGTAATAAGAGCCAACGTCTCCTCATCATAGTCAGTAGCGGACTCATACCCACCATCCTCAGTAGCAATCATCACACACTGAGATTTGCATTCTCTCGCATAATGGCCTCTTCCCTCACAACGACGACAAATAATATCACTTGTGTGCCCAGTTGATGCCATGGAAGAAGAAGGGCTCTGTGTAGGCCCGGCAGGTGCGCTCTTGGCAGATAGTGGTGGTTGTTCCTGCTTTCTTGTATCACGGCTGGAGGTAGCAGCTGATGGAGGTGCTGGTGTAGTGGAAGTAGAGGATGCACGCGGTGTCCATGATGAAAGTCGACCTGCAGAAAAGTTAGTTCGCGCCAATGCTTGTCGATCCTGCACTTCACGTTCAGCTTTACAAGCAAGATGGAATAAACGAGTCATATTAGTATACTCCTTATACTCTAGAATGGTCTGAATCTCTCTATTTAATCCACCCATAAAACGTGCAAGCATAGCTTCATTCTCCTCAACAATACCACATCTAATCATGCCAGTTTGTAATTCCTGATAATATTCCTCTACAGAATTTTTTCCTTGTCTTAAACGCTGCAATTTTTGAAGCAATTCACGTTGATAATATGGTGGAACCCAACGGGTACGCATAGCAGTTTTCAAAGCAGCCCAAGTAGTTGGAATATGATATAATCTACAATGTTCAGACCACCATACACATGCAAAACTAGTGAAAGCACAAACAGCAGAAGCAACCCGTCTCTCCTCGGGATATTGTAAACATGTAAAACGTTGTTCAGTTTCTAACTCCCAAGTAAGATATATATCAGGAACATATCTACCCTCAAATGGTGGAATATTCATTTTCAGTTTCGGAGTATGGTCATTATCTCGTACCTGAGGTGGTGGTGCAGGCCTACCGTTGCGAATATATACCTGAGGTCGACCTGCTGGTGGTGGTGCTGGTGGCTGCACGTAGTTCTGATTTTGATCAACCTCATCCTCGTAATAGTCCTCCACTTCTGCAGTAACAGCAGGAGCTACAGAAGCACCAACAGCAGTAGCAGCGGCACCAGAATTTTGTCCTGGCTCAATAGGAACACGCTGTGCTTGTCCATACTGATTCGGAAGGGGGCGTTGTTGTTGTTGTTGCAGAGGTGCGATAGGTGCAGCCGGCGGTGGTTGTGGAAAACGCGCGAGCAATTCATTAAGCTTTCTATCAAGCTTTGTTTCGAACGTCTTCTCAATGCCATCTATCTTCTCCATGGCCTCGTCAAATCTGTTTAGCACATCTTGCACCTGTCCACTCATCATTTCCTGAAATTTATCATGTAGCTGTTTGTTCGTCAGGTTCTCCCAATCAGTCTCATCGGCTAGTGATCCTACCATGGTTAGCAGCAAATAGAAACACACAAGAATATGATCCTACAGACTACTAAGAAGTGGTGGTGGTGTATCACAAACCCGTCAAGCAAATCTCAAATTCTTACCAGTTCTTACCCTGCAGCAGGTGGTGATCGGCAAGCGTTGTAGTCAAAACTCTCAAAGCTTGGATAGAGCGATTACCAGGGAGAGTCAAACGCACGACGTAGATGTATGTGGAGCTGGGAAGGCTTATAATATGGTAGCAAAAAAGGGTCAGCAATAATCAATTCAGAGCTGCAAAGTTGAATAAACGCTCAACGATGGTACTGTGTTGGTCCTAGGCTAGACTGTGCTAGAGACGCAAGCCTAGAACACTACCAAAATCACGACGCTGCACGGAAACAAGGGAGAAGCACACTCTGAAAAAAATCACTCTTTTTTTTGTGCTCTTTTTTTGCGCTCCTTTTTTTCGAAAATCACTATAATGGCGAGTGTCTCAGAACTCTTCCCAAGTCAAGATAACAGGATAGGCACGAAATTTTTTCGACCAATTTTTTTTTTGACTGCCCGGACCCAAAAACTGGAAACGACTCCAAAAAAACTTTCTATAACGGCGACTGTCTCAATACGCTTAGAAACACCTAAAAATAGGATAGCTAGAAGTTTTTTTGTCAAGTGCGTTTTCGGAAAATTTTGGGCCTAAACGGAGGGTGGTTTCAGGACTTACAAGTGATGATTTCAGGACTGTGAAGCCACCATAATGGGTGCATGAAGCCTTGGACGGAATATACAAGATGTCCTCATCAAATACCATTGTTACACCCACAGCCCCTGCTGCTATACATACTAGACCAATTACTAGAGCTCGTTCACGCCAATTAAATTGCCAGGTACTTTTTTTCTTGGTAATGATTCTAATGTTCATGAGAATATGATGCTGCCTAAGTTGGATACGTTTGTTTTGCTTACAAATGAAGGGCCTAGCTTGGAGAAGGATGAACATTGGAGCAAGAACAAGCATGGAAATGATGGCATGCACAATGGGAACAAGAACGGAGTTACAAGTGATGATTTCAGGACGTTGAAGCCATCATAATGAGTGCATCAAGCCTTGTACGAAATATACAAGATGCTACTTCATAACTTTCGTCCAGAGGCTATTCTAGGTGCTGCGTCACCTTATTATTGGGCCAGGCCCATGTATTTTCGAAATACTTGAGTATAGGCTGTTTTTAGAGTCTGTATGTGTGGGGAAACAAGAGATAGGGTTGGTTTCGGACCCCTTCCCCAAGGGCCACGAAATTCCCGCCTCTTCCTCCATATACACAGCCCTTAGGGCGTCGTTTAGACTTTGGGGTTTTGTTTAGATTAAAAGTTCACCATAGCTGCAACTTCGCGTACTTCATTTGTGTTCAACGACCAGACAAAGGCGTCACAGAACCCCACCTTGATCAATAAAGCTTTCATCTTACATTCGCAATATCCAGATTGCAATCTCAGTTTCTTGCTTGTTCTTCATTTGCTTGCAGGAAACAGACCCTCGTGGTCAGGTTGATCGTGCTCCGGCGTGGTCAATAACCTCTCGGAGTTGGTTTAGCGATTGCTAAGGCGCGACGTCCTCGCACGTTCGTAGTCGGATCATCAAACTCGCCTTCCACCAAAGCGATATCCATCATCTCATCGAAAGACAAGACACCTTTGCCTCTATCAAGTGGTATCATATTTCCAGGTTGCTCGGTGAGATTTTACAGTTTTTCGTAGTTAGATCGAGTCTGTTTTTAAAGCCAAAAAAAATTAGGGTTAGTTCATCCTATCCGAACTAGTCTGAGCCTTTGCATAGTCTTTTCAGTATTTTGCTTTGTTGAATTTGCGGTTGCATCATCGTGTCAAGTTGCTGGTCTTAGCGTCTAGTCTTTTAGAGTTTCGAGTTTTGGTCATAAGTTGTCACGCCGTCACCGCACCATCATCATCGCCCCTGCCACCTACCACCACCGCTCCGAATCCGTATCCATATACCACCACCAATCCGTATCCATATACCACCACCGATCCATATCCATATACTACCACCGCTACCACCACCGCTGCCATATACCACCACCATATATCCACCAGCAATCCGAGTTCCTTGCATATTAGGTTTGTTTTCGAGATCCATCTAATTTCCGATTCGTGTTTCCTTGCCTGAGTAGGTTTCGGAAAAAAAAGAGTCTGGAGACCCCCGGGCAGTTTTTAGGCCAAAATTTCGGTGACCGAAAATATTTTTTCCCTATCCTATTTTTAGGTCCTAGGGAGTGTTTTGAGACACTCGCCATCATAGTGATTTTTTGTCGCACTTTTTCGTTGTCGCTGCCCTAATTTCCGAAAAAAAAGTTGTCAAAAAAATTTCGTGCCCACCCTATCAGTTTGACCAGGGAAGAGTTTTGAGACACTCACCATTATAGTGATTTTTTGCAAAAAAAAAAGGAGCGCAAAAAAAGCAGAGCGCAAAAAACAAAAAGAGCGAAAAAAATTCCAGAGTGTGCTTCTCCCTTGTTTACATGAAGCGCCGTGATTTTGTTAGTGTCCTAGGCTCGCGTCTCTAGCACGGTCTAGCCTAGGACCAGCGCAGTACCGTCGTTGAGCGTTTATTCAACTTTGCATCCCTGAATTGATTATTGCTGATCCTTTTGCTACCATATTTTAAGCCTTCCCAGCTCCACATACATCTACGTCGTGTGTTTGACTCTCCCTGGTAATCTCTCTATCCAAGCTTTGAGAGTTTTGACTATAACGGTTGCCGATCACCGCCTGCTGCTGGGTAAGAACTGGTAAAAATTTGAGTTTTGCTTGACGGATTTGTGACACCCACCACCACAACTTGTTAGTAGTCTGTAGGATCATATTCTTGTGTGTTTCTATTGCTGCTAACCATGCCAGGATGACAAGCCGACTAGATTGACTGGGAGAACTTAACGAACAAGGAGCTTCATGATAAGTTTCAGCAAATGATGACTGAACAGGTGCAAGATGTGCTGAACAATTTTGAAGAGGCCATGGAGAAGATCACTGGCCTTGAGAAGACGTTCGAAACAAAGCTCGATAACAGATTTAATGAACTGCTTGCACGTCTTCCACCGGCTGCACCTGCCGCACCTCTGCAACAACAACAACTACTACCTCCACGTTGCGAAACAGCCCTCTGTCGAGCGAGCCGTGTCCTTCAGCCCGACCAAACTGTTGGTGCTGCTGTTGATACTTCTGTGGCTCCTGCTGCTGATGCGGAGGATGATTATGCGGGAGATTACGAGGATGAGTTGATCAAAATCAGAACTACGTGCAACCACCAGCACCACAACCACCAGGTCATCCACATGCAAATAATCACAATGGTAGGGCTCTCCCTCAGGTACGAGATCATGACCATCTTCCTAAATTTAAACTGAATATTCCACCATTTGAGGGTAGATATGTTCCTGATATATATCTTACTTGGGAGTTAGAAACTGAACAACGATTTACAAGTTTACAATATCCTGAGGAGAGACGTGTTCCTGCTGCTGTTTGTGCTTTCACTAATTTTGCATGTGTTTGGTGGTCTGAACATTGTAGATTATATCCTATTCCAGCTACTTGGGTTGCTCTGAAAACTGCTATGCGTACTCGTTGGGTTCCACCATATTATCAACGTGAATTGCTTCAAAAATTGCAGCGTTTGAGACAAGGAAACAATTTTGTAGAAGAATATTATCAGGAATTACAAACTGGCATGATTAGATGTGGTATTGTTCAGGAGAATGAACCTATGCTTGCACGTTTTATGGGTGGATTAAATAGAGAGATTCAGACCATTCTAGAGTATGAGGAGTATACTAATATCACTTGTTTATTCCATCTTGCTTGTAAAGCTGAACGTGAAGTGCAGGATCGACAAGCATTGGCGCAAACTAACTTTTCTGCAGGTCGACCTTCATCATGGACACCGCATGCATCCTCTACTTCCACTGTACCAACACCTCCATTAGGTGCCACCTCCAGCCGTGATACAAGAAAGCAGGCACAACCACCACTATCTGCCAAGAGCGCACCTGCCGGGCCTACACAGAGCTCTTCTTCTTCCATGGCATCAACTGGGCACACAAGTGATATTATTTGTCGTCGTTGTAAGGGAAGAGGTCATTATGCGAGAGAATGCAAATCTCAGCGTGTGATGATTGCTACTGAGGATGGTGGGTATGAGTCCGCTAGTGACTATGATGAGGAGACGTTGGCTCTTATTACACGTGAAGAACACGGTGGAGATGATTCTGATCATGAGACGCAATACATGGCTCCTGAAGACGCTGACAGGTATGAATGTTTAGTTGCTCAACGTGTTTTGAGTGTGCAGTTCACACAAGCTGAGCAAAATCAGAGGCATAATTTGTTCCATACAAAGTGAGTTGTGAAGGAACGTTCTATGCGCGTCATCATAGACGAAGGGAGCTGCAACAACTTGGCTAGCATGGAGATGGTGGAGAAACTCTCTCTCACCACAAGACCACATCCACATCCTTACTACATCCAATGGTTCAACAACAGCGGCATGGTTAAGGTAACACGTACTGTTCGTGTGCATTTTAGTATCTCTACATATGCTGATTATGTTGATTGTGATGTAGTACCTATGCAAGCATGTTCCTTATTACTTGGTAGACCATGGCAATTTGATAAAGATTCTGTACACCATGGTAGAAATAATCAGTATACTCTGGTTCATAAGGATAAAAATATTACTTTGCTTCCTATGACTCTTGATTCCATTTTTAAAGATGATATTAATAGAGCTAATAAAGCAAAATAGGAGCAGAATAAGAGTGAAAATCAGATTGGGGCAAAAGAATTTGAGTAACAAATGAAGCCTAATAATAAACCATCTAGTGTTGCTTCTGAAATTAAATTGAAAAGTGCATGTTTATTTGCCACCAAATCTGATATTGATGAGCTAGATTTCAGCAAATCTGTTTGCTATGCTTTTGTGTGCAAAGAGGCATTATTTTCATTCGAGGACGTGCCTTCCTCTTTGCCTCCTGCTGTCACTAACATTTTGCAGGAGTTCGTTGACGTCTTTCCACAAGACGTGCCACCGGGATTACCACCTATTTGAGGGATTGAGCATCAGACTGACTTAATTCCCGGTGCTTGACTGCCAAACCGGGCGCCATACCGTACAAATCCAGAGGAGATGAAGGAGATTATGCGTCAAGTACAAGAGCTTCTCGACAAAGGTTATATACGCGAATCCCTTAGTCCTTGTGTTGTTCCTATTATTCTAGTGCCGAAAAAGGATGGTACATCGCGTATGTGAGTTGATTGTAGAGGCATTAATAATATTACTATTCGTTATCGTCATCCTATTCCTAGGCTAGATGATATGCTTGATGAATTGAGTGGCTCTACAATATTCTCCAAAGTTGATTTGCGTAGTGGATACCATCAAATTCGTATGAAATTGGGGATGAATGGGAAACAACATTTAAAACTAAGTTTGGATTATATGAGTGGTTAGTAATGCCATTTGGGTTAACTAATGCACCAAGTACTTTCATGAGATTAATGAACGAAGTTTTACATGCTTTCATTGGACGATTTGTGGTAGTTTACTTTGATGACATATTGATTTATAGCAGATCTTTGGAGGAACATTTGGAGCATTTACGTGATGTTTTTATTGCACTATGTGATGCACGTTTTTTTGGTAACCTTGGGAAGAGCACCTTTTGAACCGATCGAGTGCCTTTTCTTGGCTATGTTGTTACTCCACCGGGAATTGAAGTTGATAAAGCCAAGATTGAAGCTATTGAGAGTTGGCTGCAGCCCAAAACGGTCACACAAGTGAGGAGTTTTCTTGGCGTCGCTGGATTTTATAGGCCTTTTGTGAGAGATTTCAGCACCATTGCTGCACCTCTCAATGAGCTTACAAAGAAGGATGTGCCTTTTGTTTGGGGTACCGCACAGGAAGAAGCCTTCACGGTGTTGAAAGATAAGTTGACACATGCTCCTTTACTCCAACTCCTGATTTTAATAAGACATTTGAGATTGAATGTGATGCCAGTGGAATTGGATTAGGAGGTGTGTTATTAAAAGATGGCAAACCTGTTGCATACTTTTCTGAAAAATTCAGTGGGCCTAGTCTGAATTATTCTACTTATGATAAAGAATTATATGCTCTTGTTCGGACTTCAGAAACATGGCAACATTATTTATGGCCCAAAGAATTTGTTATACATTCTGATCATGAATCTTTGAAACATATTAAAAGTCAAGCCAAACTTAATCGCTATACTATGCTTTCACAACTTGACTTCAAAATATTTGGTTTGGAGACCATCAAAGATCAATATGTGCATGATGCTGATTTTATAGATGTATTGCAGAATTGTAAAGTGTCAGGACCCCGACTCAATGTCACATCGATCTAGCATGTAACACCTCATATCACTTTGCGGCCTCACGCACGGTATTCTCACGGGTGTCGCCTTACCTTTGCCCGGGACCGTTTGCGCCTTTTGGCACACGTATATGAAAGTGTCGCTAGCATCCATATGATAAGGAGCCCGGGCTGACATGGCTAGTCGTAAACCCAAAGTGGCACAAACTTATAGGGATAGGCATCCATGACCCAGCATCGAACGTGTCGGTCATCAGCGAGTGAATCCAGGCTGTAGCACTGGGCTAGCAGGACTCCGGTGAACCGGGCTGTAGCGGGCTAACAGGACTCCGGTATTCATCGTGTGACATTTCCCCGTAGGGACAGACACAGGAACGAAGAAGGACACATGCCGGCCAGCCTAAGTGTTCCGGAGTAGTAGCAAGCTACCATGGCTCGGTGGAAACACTAGGAGACATTTCCCGGTAAGAGAGGCTACTAAAGATAAACAACTAGATGGTCAGATCCCACACATACCAAGCATTTCAATAGCATACACACAATATGCTCGATATGTGCAAATACAACATGGCATCACAACATGACTCTACGACTCAAGTAATTTATTCAATAGGCTCCGAGGAGCGAGATATTACAAACATGGGTCTCATGACCCAACAATCAGAGCATACAAATCAAAACACAAGCGGAAGCTATCATGTCTGAGTACAGACATCTATAAATGAAAAAGGCTGAGAAGCCTGACTATCTACCAGATCCTGCCGAGGGCACAAGATCGTAGCTGAGGTAACAAGCTAAACGTCGAAGTCCACGCGAAACTACTAGCGAGACCGAAGTCTCTCTGCAAAAACATAAATAGGCAAACGTGAGTACAAATGTACCCAGCAAGACTTACATCAGAACTATCTACATATGCATCATTATCAACAAAGGGGATGGTGGGGTTTAACTGCAGCAAGCCAGCTTTGACTCGGTGGCTATCCTGAACTACGACTGTGAGTAACTCTTTGAGGTGGCGCACACGAGTCCACATATTCACCATATCAATACACCACTATGGATCCGCTACCGTCTCCCTACGAGAACGCCATCCATAGCACTCATGCTTATCTTGCGTATTTTAGAGTATCCACTTTCACTTGTCTATGAACTGATATAAGCAACCCAGAAGTCCTTTTCCGCGGACACGGCTATTCGAATAGATGATGTTAACCCTGCAGGGGTGTACTCCTTCACACACGCTCTCACCACTTATCGCCGTTTACACGACATGTACTCGGCAACCTTCAAGCGGAAGCCCAACGTGGGTGTCGGCCACGGCCTGCCTAAACACTCAAGTCTCTAGTCCAGGTTTATCGCCTATTCGGGTTCCATCCATGAGGAGATCCGGCCGGAGTTTCGCTCACAGCCCCAAACGATGTGAACAGGGTTCCCGAGACACCAAACGGGCGCCCGGTACACCGTGCCACGTGCCTACCGCATCACAGCCCACCCCTACGGTCAGCGCTGCACACGGCCTCCAGCATACTACAAACACCAGAAACTACTTGCAACCCCTGGACAGAGGACAAGGGTGATCAAGAAGCCGAGAGGGTCCATTGGTTTCGGGCCCAATGCGTGGTAGTAGCTGAATCATGGATCACAAACACAGAACTCAGTTCCTGAGGACGGCTGCAATGAGACAACCCACCATGTACTCCTACATGGCCTCTCACCGCTACCTTTACCAAATCATGTTCACACACTTAGCTCACACACAGTAGGACATGTTCACACGCCTCTGATTCATCCCCGATGAATCAGACCTGACTCAACTCTAAGCAGTAGCAGGCATGACAAACAAACATGAATGAGTAGGCACAACAGGGCTCAAACAACTCCTACTCATGCTAGTGGGTTTCATCTATTTACTGTGGCAATGACAGGTCATGCAGAGGATAAAGGGGTTCAACTACCGCAGCAAGTAACAGATGAATCGGTATTGTCCTAATGCAGTAAAAGAGAGCAGGAGCGAGAGAGTGGGATTTTATCGGAATGAACAAGGGGGTTTTGCTTGCCTGGCACTTCTGAAGATAAGATTGAGTCTTCATCAGTGTCAACGATCACATCATCGGTACACGTCTATCGAGAGGGGACAATTACCGGCGAATACAGAAAAACACGATCAATGCAATGCACAATATGATGCATGCTATGACATGGCAAAATGAATGTGTTTTGAGCTAATGCAACTAGCAATAGATTAAATGAAGTTGGTTTGAATACAAGATTCAAATTCAAACTCCATATGTGATTATTTAAATGCCCTTTAATTGATTTGTGCTAAACAGCAGCTATAAGTTGTTCTAACATGCATGAAAATGGTACAGATGGATTCCTTGAATTTTTCTGATAATTTTTCATATATAATTTATTTAATTTGGAGTTACGGTTGAATTTCTAAGAATTTTAGAAGTTTATACAATTTTCTGGAATTTATAAATTATTTCCTAATTTATTTTAATTCCAGAAAGGAATTATTGCGTCAGCATGACCTTATCCTGACGTCATCAGGTCAACAGGGCGGGTCCAGGTCAAACCTGACGTGTGGGGGCCACACGTCAGTGGCACAGGGCTAGTTAGTGTCAATGACAGGTGGGGCCGGGTCAAAGGCCACGTCAGCGCGGTCAAAGCTGACGCGTGGGGCCACTGCAATTAGATTAGACCTAATCTATTTTAGTTAGCCGGTTAGTTAGGTGGTGGGGCCCGGCTGTCTGTGACACGATGCGGTGGTTAGTGGCTAATTAAGCCAGCCACGTCAGCTGGCCGGAGATTAGCCGGCGACGACCACAGAGCACGGCGGCGGCACGCCGGACTTGCGCTAAAGGCGACGGAGGCGGCGGCTGAGGGCACCGGGGCGTAGCCCAGGCTCTCCCGCATCTGATGGGGTAGGTGGGAGGCTACGGGAACGCCGGGGCTCGCCGGAACGGAGCTCGCGGCGGCGCCGGAGTTCGGTGAGTGCGGGGATGGCGCTGTGGTGCACGGGAGGGCGAGTTAGGATATGCGTTAGGCTCCTGGTGGCTTCCTGAGTGCGGTGACACGCTCCGAGACGAGCTCAAGCGGCTGTAGTGACGGCGGTGACGAGGTCAGCGGCGGCCGGAGTTCGGCCGCGGCGGAGCTATGGCCTAGAGCTCGCAAACTCGAGGGGAGAGAGAGGGGTTCTGCACGGAGGCTCACCGCGGAGCTGTAGGGAGGGTTAGTGGGCTTGGGGGCGGCCGGAGTGCAGCGAATCGACGGCGACGATCTCCGGTGGCCGAGGAGGGGAACGGCGACGTGGGCAGCGATGCAGGGCTTCCGGAGGGCCGTGGATCGGTGGGGAGGAAGAGGGGGTCGAGGCGGAGCTCGCAAGCACAGCGAGGGGTCGAGGGGGAGACGGTGGCCGCGGCGTTACGGTGGCGCGGCTGCGGCTGCGCTCGG
>NC_057810.1:336330037-336354460 GCF_018294505.1 Triticum aestivum
GCGGAGCTATGGCCTAGAGCTCGCAAACGCGAGGGGAGAGAGAGGGGTTCTGCACGGAGGCTCACCGCGGAGCTGTAGGGAGGGTTAGTGGGCTCGGGGGCGGCCGGAGTGCAGCGAATCGACGGCGACGATCTCCGGTGGCCGAGGAGGGGAACGGCGACGTGGGCGGCGATGCAGGGCTTCCGGAGGGCCGTGGATCGGTGGGGAGGAAGAGGGGGTCGAGGCGGAGCTCGCAAGCACAGCGAGGGGTCGAGGGGGAGACGGTGGCCGCGGCGTTACGGTGGCGCGGCTGCGGCTGCGCTCGGCGAGTGAGAGAGAGAGGAAGCAGAGGAGAGATACAAGGGAGAGGGAGAGAGCGAGGGGGTCCAGGGGGGTCGGGGCGGCGCCGAGGAGATGACGTGCGGCGTCGCGGTGGCCAGGCGATGCAGACGAGCAGGGTGGTGGCGTGGCGAGCTCGGGCGCGCGCGCCGTGTCCCTCCTCTGCCTACTGGCGCGAGGAGGAAGGCGACAGGGGAGGGAGGCGGCGGTGGGCTGGGCCAGCGGGAGGAGCTGGCCAGCTGGGCCGGCTACAGGTAAGTGGCCCAGGTTGGCTTCTGTTCTTTTTATTTTTTTTCTCCTGTTTTGTTTTATTTAATTTGTTTTGCCACTGTTTTGAATTTAAAATAATTCAAACAATGCCAAAAACTCCTCTGAATATTTTATATTGCTAAATGGACTTTTCCAAAAGCTTATAAAATATATCAGGGGTATTTGAAATTATATTCTAATTATATGAATATAATTCAAATTCAAATAGCTAATGAATTAAATCCAAAGTCCCAAAAATAAATCCTCAAAAATGTTTAATATTTTGGTTGGGACCAGAACCCTTACCAAAAATTATCAAACATTTAAGAAGAGCATCTTGGAGCAATGAATGAGATTTCTAGGGTTTTTGCCCCTCTTTTATTTATGTTTTTGAGGCTTCCAAAATTCCCTCAGTTCAAATTTTCAGAATTTAAACATGATGCACACATGAGCTAGCCTAGAGCACTACCAGCAGCTAGGGATGTGACAACTCACCCCCACTAAACAAGAATCTCGTCTCGAGATTCAAGCGTAGGGTAAGATGAAGGGGAAACGCAAACTAGTATAATCTTCACGATCCAGGTTGCACTTCAAATGAACGTTGTTTCGATCACCATCTTTGTCTTGTCGTCTTGTTCTGAGAACTCCAATTGACATGACAATGAGAGGAAAGGGAAACTCTAGCAGGATCGATCTTCTAGAAGACCGAACAACTCACGGAATGAGACATAGAGCCATCTCTCGGGTTGAGACGCGAGATACACATCAAGAGGGGTGGAAAGAAACGGATGACGAAGGTTCACTAGGTGGACAACAATTTCACGCTTAAGAAGGTGGTAAACGATTGCCCACGTAGCGAGGAGTTGAGTTGCCATGATACCACGACGAAACATCCTGGAGGGGGGTGATTCGTAGATTATTGCCTTAAGTGGCAAAAAGAATTACCTTTGATTCAAAGATCATTGAAACTCTTTATACCAGCCTAAGGCAATCACAAGCGATCATTTGGAGGGGGTCGGTAGAATGGCATACTCGGACTTGGATGATGTGGATTACCTTGTTGAAGACAACGTAATGGATGAATTTGCTTATCACCGGAAATGGAAGAGACCCATGGTAGAATGGCACATCGGCGGTGCAAGCTGGGAACAAAATGCAAATGCTGGGAATGATTCTAGTAACTGGGGAGAGGCTCAACAATAGAGAGTGAATTCACTGTTTGAAAAGGTCATAGCATTGCCGAGGAAACTGAGAGCAAACCCAGTTAGTGCCGATGATAACACGTAGCGCTTGGGCGTGCTCTCAAGAACTTGAGCATTTCCACATTCATCAAGGTTTTACCAATATCCGTGTCAAGGATCCTGGCAACACAACCTACTACCATGATGAATGGTGATGGAGGATGCAGATGCAAAGGAAGATAACACCTTCTCAAATTTCACCCTTGGCGGGGCCAAGGAAATAAAATCTGGATGATCGACCGAGAGACATTTAGCACTCCGCTTCTAATGTTCTCCTTGATGTGCTAGCGTAACCCATTCATAGATATGGTTTGATAACTAGAACATCAAGTAAAAGGTCGGACTTTGGGAGCAATAGAATCCATAAGGAACAGTTACGGAGGTAAATCCTACGAAATCCTTATGGGAAGGTGGCCAACTTCTTCAATCAAGATACTACAATAATAGGTCTTTCGGCTGGGTGTGTTGGCCACGACATCCACCTTACCGGTTATCGAGGGACCAATATTATAGTTCTTGGGAAATGTTCCAACCATCATATCTGCCTGAGATTCAGATCTGGTTGGTGTCAGGATATTCCAGACGCATCGAGTCTAGGAAGAAAAATGAAAGTTTGCAACACAAATCGACGAGATGACGTTGCGGGATTCTCGGGAGATGAACTACGATAGCAAGCTCCAAAACATGAGTTGGTTCTGCTACAAACACGTGAACACGTTGTCCTAGACAAAACATTATCACATGGTAGTCTTACAACAAAACACTACCGAGTTCAGGTGGGGAACCATAATCGAGGATATTGAAGTCCTTGCATAAGGCATGCTCTTAAGAAGAAACTTCTTCTCCTTGAACAAATCAATCAGTGGCTTGGTGTGCTCAGAACACATATGGAATGAAGGTTGCAAGTCTCCAAACCATAGAATACTTCGCACATATGCATGACTGACTTGGGATGATTCCAGAGGAAGCAAAACTAACTCCCTCAAATTCACGGCGGCAACTTTCACCAAATGCACGTGTATAAGAGGAAGTCACTCCTTTCATCAAACAAATACTTCATGAGCTAGCATGAAGAAAATGCTTCAAAAGTTTCCAACACTAACTTGTTGTCCAACAAGACCATGGAGGAGATAAGGATGTTGTCAATGGGCTCAACAACAATTCATCTAGGTTTCCTTTTAAAAGGAATTCCATAGTTAAGTGAACACGGTGATAGCATTGGTCAGACCAAAGATGTAATGGTGTATGCTCGAGGGATCAACCACGAATAAGACAACATTACGAGCATCATTGGTACTGATTTGATTTGACGATAGCCCATACTCAAATCAAAGGATTGATAAGACAATAGGTCCAGCAACTGATCACAGGGACCAATCGATGAAGATATCATCTTTCTTCAACACACACTACACAAGATTATCCCTTTAGAACGAACTAAGTCAGGCAAGCTTTTATCCTCCAACTCTCCAAGTTGTTGTCTAGCTTAACCAACTAGCTCCGGGATATCCAACACAGATTTTTGGAGAAAGGGTGGTTCACAAGAAACCAACTTGATCACGAGCTCAACATAACAGTCAGGGAACAACCTGGTAATACTTCCGAGAAGATATTCGGAAAATCACGAACCACCGGTATGTTACTAAGCTCGAGAACAATCTTGCCTTTCAGGGCAAGACGATATGATCAAATGAGTGAGGACTTGACAAGATCCTAACTCATCAATCGAAGGGTGCACCAAAATAAGGACTAGGTAGCACAATCAATCTTAGAATGGTGATTCAATAACCAACATACTAAGAATAAGATTATTGTCCATTAACTACCAAGCAATGGGGTTGCTAGGAGTATTGAGTTCACACATCATGATTCACTGGTCGGCACTCCGGCTGCAACAACACGGAACCGAGGAATGAAAAAGGATGGCGAGAAGTATCACTATGTCAAGAATTCACAAAAGGTGGTGCAATTCTCATGAAATTCTTGATATAAAGATGGTAATACTCCAAGGTAGAACAGAACAAAAGTTGGGTTAGCAACTTGATCTGCAGAGTACAACTACTTTGACCCAATCCTAGATATGGATGAGGTACTGGAGTTTGTTTCTCCTAGTCATTCCGCGATAGAATGGCTTGACGGACCACAAGAGTAATAGGCATCGATAAACGAACGCACGCATACTCTTGACTATCAATTGATAGACGAAGGCCAGTAGACAACTAAAGAGGGACAACTCAAAGGAACATATAACTTTCTGAGTTGTGGATACATGGGTTGGTATGCCGAACAAAGTTCAACATAATTCTTCCGGATAACCCATGCAGAAAGGTTGAGCTGGCAGAGTCACAATATAGCATGGAGAACTCATAGAGGGCCTGTTGTGATCTTTTGATCCAACAAACTTCTGCCATAATGGTTCATGGTATTTGGAAGAACGATATACCACGGACCTCAAGGACTATCGCAAAGGTTACTAATATACTAAAGGAACTAGCAACACTATCAACATGATGTAAGTAGGGTGAATATCGGGTTTAAGAACCCAGGAATAGAATACCTATTACTAAGTAGCATCACGGGATGCTTTCGAGAATAAAAGCCAGAATCATCACACTGGGATCACAAAACATTGCTAGATTACTAGGTGACTCCCTAAACACCTAGGGCCATAATAGTAACTCCAACATAATGTCAAGGCAATAGAATACCTCAACTCAACAATTAGTGTGATTGAGCTGGCATAAAGGAGCATCGAAACCAGAGGAAAATGATAGAGGCGGAGGTGTCCCGTCTTTCGATGAGATGGTGGATTTCGCTTTGGTGGAAGTCGACTTTGACGATCCGACTACGAACGTGCGAGGACGTCGCGCCTTAGCAATCGCTAAACCAACTCCGAGAGGTTATTGACCACGCCGGAGCACGATCAACCTGACCACGAGGGTCTGTTTCCTGCGAGCAAACGAAGAACAAGCAAGAAACTAAGATTCCAATCTGGATATTGCGAATATAAGATGAAAGCTTTATTGATCAAGGTGGGGTTCTGTGACGCCTTTGTCTGGTCGTTGAACACAAACGAAGTACGCGAAGTTGCAGCTATGGCGAACTTTTAATCTAAACAAAACCCAAAGTCTAAACGATGCCCTAAGGGCTGTATATATGGAGGAAGAGGGGGGAATTTCGTGGCCCTTGGTGGAGGGGTCCGAAATCAACCCTATCTCTTGTTTCCCCACACATACGGACTCTAAAAATAGCCTATACTTAGGTATTTCGAAATTACATGGGCCTGGCCCAATAATAAGGTGACGCAACACCTAAAATAGCCTCGGGACGAAATTTATGAAGTGGCATCTTGTATATTTCGTCCAAGGTTTCCTGCACCCATTGTGGTGGCTTCAAAGTCCTGAAATCATCACTTGTAACTCCGTTCTTGTTCCCCTTGCGCATGCCATCATCTCCATGCTTGTTCTTGCTCCAATGTTCATCCTTCTCCAAGCTAGGCCCTTCATTTGTAAGCAAAACAAATGTATCCAATTTAGGCAGCATCATATTCTCATGAACATTAGAATCATTACCAAGAAACGAAAGTACCTGGTAATTTAGTTGGCGTGCGCGAGCTCTAGTAATTGGTCCAGTATGTATAGCAGCAGGGCCTGTGGGTGTAACAATGGTATTGATGTCCTCATCAGAAAAGGATTTTGCAAATGCATCAGACTATTTAGAAACCTGGAATGACTCGGACAGCATAACGGCTGTAAATGCTCAGAAAGGATTTGAGACATTCGCAAAAATGGTGGCATAACCACTCAGAAGCACAATATCAAGGTTTCGAGATCAACAATTAACATACGGAAGTAGTAGAAACTGAACTCAAGCTTAAATCCAACAATTTATAAATCTACGGATTAGTAACACGTGATCCTGATAGATAGATGAGAAGACCTAGTTCCTTAACCCCGTAGGAAAGATAAGATGACTCAGATCAGAAGGGCATGAGGTATAAGGAGTAAAAAGAGCCTTACGTTCCATCCCACAATCAATTCCCCTACATATAACTAAGAATTTCTAGACTCAACTTCGACCAGTTTGGCTTGGTTATCCTACAGGCAGTCAAGCTCTGATACCAACGCTGTCAGGACCCCGACTCAATGTCACATCGATCTAGCATGTAACACCTCATATCACTTTGCGGCCTCACGCACGGTATTCCCACGGGTGTCGCCTTACCTTTGCCCGGGACCGTTTGCGCCTTTTGGCACACGTATATGACAGTGTCGCTAGCATCCATATGATAAGGAGCCCGGGCTGACATGGCTAGTCGTAAACCCAAAGTGGCACAAACTTACAGGGACAGGCATCCATGACCCAGCATCAAACGTGTCGGTCATCAGCGAGTGAATCCAGGCTGTAGCACTGGGCTAGCAGGACTCCGGTGAACCGGGCTGTAGCGGGCTAACAGGACTCCGGTATTCATCGCGTGACATTTCCCCGTAGGGACAGACACAGGAACGAAGAAGGACACATGCCGGCCAGCCTAAGTGTTCCGGAGCAGTAGCAAGCTACCATGGCTCGGTGGAAACACTAGGAGACATTTCCCGGTAAGAGAGGCTACTAAAGATAAACAACTAGATGGTCAGATCCCACACATACCAAGCATTTCAATAGCATACACACAATATGCTCGATATGTGCAAATACAACATGGCATCACAACATGACTCTACGACTCAAGTAATTTATTCAAGAGGCTCCGAGGAGCGAGATATTACAAACATGGGTCTCATGACCCAACAATCAGAGCATACAAATCAAAACACAAGAGGAAGCTATCATGTCTGAGTACAGACATCTATAAATGAAAAAGGCTGAGAAGCCTGACTATCTACCAGATCCTGCCGAGGGCACAAGATCGTAGCTGAGGTAACAAGCTAAACGTCGAAGTCCACGCGAAACTACTAGCGAGACCGAAGTCTCTCTGCAAAAACATAAATAGGCAAATGTGAGTACAAATGTACCCAGCAAGACTTACATCAGAACTATCTACATATGCATCATTATCAACAAAGGGGATGGTGGGGTTTAACTGCAGCAAGCCAGCTTTGACTCGGTGGCTATCCTGAACTATGACTGCGAGTAACTCTTTGAGGTGGCGCACACGAGTCCACATATTCACCATATCAATACACCACTATGGATCCGCTCCCGTCTCCCTACGAGAACGCCATCCATAGCACTCACGCTTATCTTGCGTATTTTAGAGTATCCACTTTCACTTGTCTATGAACTGATATAAGCAACCCAGAAGTCCTTTTCCGCGGACACGGCTATTCGAATAGATGATGTTAACCCTGCAGGGGTGTACTCCTTCACACACGCTCTCAGCACTTACCGCAGTTTACACGACATGTACTCGGCAACCTTCAAGCGGAAGCCCAACGTGGGTGTCGGCCACGGCCTGCCTAAACACTCAAGTCTCTAGTCCAGGTTTATCGCCTATTCGGGTTCCATCCATGAGGAGATCCGGCCGGAGTTTCGCTCACAGCCCCAAATGATGTGAACAGGGTTCCCGAGACACCAAACGGGCGCCCGGTACACCGTGCCACGTGCCTACCGCATCACAGCCCACCCCTACGGTCAGCGCTGCGCACGGCCTCCAGCATACTACAAACACCAGAAACTACTTGCAACTCCTGGACAGAGGACAAGGGTGATCAAGAAGCCGAGAGGGTCCATTGGTTTCGGGCCCAATGCGTGGTAGTAGCTGAATCATGGATCACAAACACAGAACTCAGTTCCTGAGGACGACTGCAATGAGACAACCCACCATGTACTCCTACATGGCCTCTCACCGCTACCCTTACCAAATCGTGTTCACACACTTAGCTCACACACAGTAGGACATGTTCACACGCCTCTGATTCATCCCCGATGAATCAGACCTGACTCAACTCTAAGCAGTAGCAGGCATGACAAACAAACATGAATGAGTAGGCACAACAGGGCTCAAACAACTCCTACTCATGCTAGTGGGTTTCATCTATTTACTGTGGCAATGACAGGTCATGCAGAGGATAAAGGGGTTCAACTACCGCAGCAAGTAACAGATGAATCGGTATTGTCCTAATGCAGTAAAAGAGAGCAGGAGCGAGAGAGTGGGATTTTATCGGAATGAACAAGGGGGTTTTGCTTGCCTGGCACTTCTGAAGATAAGATTGAGTCTTCATCAGTGTCAACGATCACATCATCGGTACACGTCTATCGAGAGGGGACAATTACCGGCAAATACAGAAAAACACGATCAATGCAATGCACAATATGATGCATGCTATGACATGGCAAAATGAATGTGTTTTGAGCTAATGCAACTAGTAATAGATTAAATGAAGTTGGTTTGAATACAAGATTCAAATTCAAACTCCATATGTGATTATTTAAATGCCCTTTAATTGATTTGTGCTAAACAGCAGCTATAAGTTGTTCTAACATGCATGAAAATGGTACAGATGGATTCCTTGAATTTTTCTGACAATTTTTCATATATAATTTATTTAATTTGGAGTTACGGTTGAATTTCTATGAATTTTAGAAGTTTATACAATTTTCTGGAATTTATAAATTATTTCCTAATTTATTTTAATTCCAGAAAGGAATTATTGCGTCAGCATGACCTTATCCTGACGTCATCAGGTCAACAGGGCGGGTCCAGGTCAAACCTGACGTGTGGGGGCCACACGTCAGTGGCACAGGGCTAGTTAGTGTCAATGACAGGTGGGGCCGGGTCAAAGGCCACGTCAGCGCGGTCAAAGCTGACGCGTGGGGACACTGCAATTAGATTAGACCTAATCTATTTTAGTTAGCCGGTTAGTTAGGTGGTGGGGCCCGGCTGTCTGTGACACGATGCGGTGGTTAGTGGCTAATTAAGCCAGCCACGTCAGCTGGCCGGAGATTAGCCGGCGACGACCACAGAGCACGGCGGGGGCACGCCGGACTTGCGCTAAAGGCGACGGAGGCGGCGGCTGAGGGCACCGGGGCGTAGCCCGGGCTCTCCCGCATCTGATGGGGTAGGTGGGAGGCTACGGGAACGCCGGGGCTCGCCGGAACGGAGCTCGCGGCGGCGCCGGAGTTCGGTGAGTGCGGGGTTGGCGCTGTGGTGCACGGGAGGGCGAGTTAGGATATGCGTTAGGCTCCTGGTGGCTTCCTGAGTGCGGTGACACGCTCCGAGACGAGCTCAAGCGGCTGTAGTGACGGCGGTGACGAGGTCAGCGGCGGCCGGAGTTCGGCCGCGGCGGAGCTATGGCCTAGAGCTCGCAAACGCGAGGGGAGAGAGAGGGGTTCTGCACGGAGGCTCACCGCGGAGCTGTAGGGAGGGTTAGTGGGCTCGGGGGCGGCCGGAGTGCAGCGAATCGACGGCGACGATCTCCGGTGGCCGAGGAGGGGAACGGCGACGTGGGCGGCGATGCAGGGCTTCCGGAGGGCCGTGGATCGGTGGGGAGGAAGAGGGGGTCGAGGCGGAGCTCGCAAGCACAGCGAGGGGTCGAGGGGGAGACGGTGGCCGCGGCATTATGGTGGCGCGGCTGCGGCTGCGCTCGGCGAGTGAGAGAGAGAGGAAGCAGAGGAGAGATACAAGGGAGAGGGAGAGAGCGAGGGGGTCCAGGGGGGTCGGGGCGGCGCCGAGGAGATGACGCGCGGCGTCGCGGTGGCCAGGCGATGCAGACGAGCAGGGTGGTGGCGTGGCGAGCTCGGGCGCGCGCGCCGTGTCCCTCCTCTGCCTACTGGCGCGAGGAGGAAGGCGACAGGGGAGGGAGGCGGCGGTGGGCTGGGCCAGCGGGAGGAGCTGGCCAGCTGGGCCGGCTACAGGTAAGTGGCCCAGGTAGGCTTCTGTTCTTTTTATTTTTTTCTCCTATTTTGTTTTATTTAATTTATTTTGCCACTGTTTTGAATTTAAAATAATTCAAACAATGCCAAAAACTCCTCTGAATATTTTATATTGCTAAATGGACTTTTCCAAAAGCTTATAAAATATATCAGGGGTATTTGAAATTATATTCTAATTAGATGAATATAATTCAAATTCAAATAGCTAATGAATTAAATCCAAAGTCCCAAAAATAAATCCTCAAAAATGTTTAATATTTTGGTTGGGACCAGAACCCTTACCAAAAATTATCAAACATTTAAGAAGAGCATTTTGGAGCAATGAATGAGATTTCTAGGGTTTTTGCCCCTCTTTTATTTAAGTTTTTGAGGCTTCCAAAATTCCCTCAGTTCAAATTTTCAGAATTTAAACATGATGCACACATGAGCTAGCCTAGAGCACTACCAGCAGCTAGGGATGTGACATAAAGAAGGAAGAATATGGACAAGTTCGTCAGTAATGATGGATTTGTGTTCCGTGCTAACAAGCTATGCATTCCAGCTAGCTCCGCTCGTCTTTTGTTGTTGCAGGAGGCGCATGGAGGAGGACTAATGGGACACTTTGGTGTGAAGAAGACGGAGGACGTACTTGCTACACATTTCTTTTGGCCAAAGATGAGACGGGATGTTGAGCGCTTTGTTGCTCGCTGCACTACATGTCAAAAAGCTAAGTCATGACTCAATCCTCATGGTTTATATATGCCTTTGCCTGTACCTAGTGTTCCTTGGGAGGATATATCTATGGACTTTGTTTTAGGTTTACCTCGAACAAAGAAGGGGAGGGATAGCGTATTTGTTGTCGTGGATAGATTCTCGAAAATGGCACACTTTATACCATGTCATAAAAGCAATGATGCTGTTAATGTGGCTGATTGTTCTTCCGTGAAATTATTCGCTTGCATGGTGTGCCAAATACTATTATTTCAGATCGTGATACTAAATTTATTAGCCACTTTTGGAGATGTTTATGGGCTCAGTTGGGGACTAAACTGCTTTTTAGTACTACTTGTCACCCCCAAACTGATGGACAAACTGAAGTAGTTAATAGAACATTGTCTACTATGCTTAGGGCTGTTTTGAAGAATAATAAGAAAATGTGGGAAGAATGCTTGCCTCATATTGAATTTGCTTATAATCGTTCATTGCATTCTACTACTAAGATGTGCCCTTTTGAAATTGTGTATGGTCTCCTACCTCTTGCACCTATTGATTTGTTGCCTCTTCCATCTTCGGAGAAGGTTAATTTTGATGCTAAACAACATGCTGAATCGATTTTAAAAATGCATGAGTTAACTAAGGAAAACATTGAGCGTATGAATGCTAAATATAAACTTGCTGGAGATAAAGGTAGAAAACATGTTGCGTTTGCACCTAGAGATCTTGCTTGGTTACATTTGCGTAAGGATATATTTCCTGATTTGCCCAAATCAAAGCTAATGCCACGTGTTGATGGTCCTTTTAAGGTGTTAGAGAAAACAAATTATAATGCATATAAACTTGAGCTGCCTGCAGATTTTGGGGTTAGTCCCACTTTTAACATTGCAGATTTGAAGCCTTATTTGGGTGAGGAAGATGAGCTTCCGTCGAGGACGACTTCATTTCAAGAAGGGGAGGATGATGAGGACATCAATACCATTGTTACACCCACAGCCCCTGCTGCTATACATACTGGACCAATTACTAGAGCTCGCGCATGCCAATTAAATTACCAGGTACTTTCGTTTCTTGGTAATGATTCTAATGTTCATGAGAATATGATGCTGCCTAAATTGGATACATTTGTTTTGCTTACAAATGAAGGGCCTAGCTTGGAGAAGGATGAACATTGGAGCAAGAACAAGCATGGAGATGATGGCATGCGCAAGGGGAACAAGAACGGAGTTACAAGTGATGATTTCAGGATGTTGAAGCCACCGTAATGAGTGCATGAAGCCTTGGACGAAATATACAAGATGCTACTTCATAACTTTCGTCCAGAGGCTATTCTAGGTGCTGCGTCACCTTATTATTGGGCCAGGTCCATGTATTTTCGAAATACTTGAGTATGGGCTGTTTTTAGAGTCCGTATATGTGGGGAAACAAGAGATAGGGTTGGTTTCGGACCCCTTCCCCAAGGGCCAGGAAATTCCCCCCTCTTCCTCCATATATACAGCCCTTAGGGTGTCATTTAGACTTTGGGGTTTTGTTTAGATTAAAAGTTCGCCATAGCTGCAACTTTGCGTAATTCGTTTGTGTTCAACGACCAGACAAAGGCGTCACAGAACCCCACCTTGATTAATAAGGCTTTCAGCATATATTCGCAATATCTAGATTGCAATCTCAGTTTCTTGCTTCTTCTTCGTTTGCTCGCAGGAAACAGACCCTCGTGGTCAGGTTGATCATGCTCCGGCGTGGTCAATAACCTCTCGAAGTTGGTTTAGCGATCGCTAAGGCGCGACGTCCTCGCACGTTCGTAGTCGGATCGTCAAAGTCGACTTCCACCAAAGCGATATCCATCATCTCATCGAAAGACGGGACACCTTTGCCTCTATCAGATTTATAATCAAGTGATTCCAAAAGCCCATCAGCATGGAGTTTCTTCATGCGCTTTACACCAATATGAGCTAAATGGCAATGCCACAAATAAGTTGCACTATAATTACTAACTTTGCATCTTTGGGCTTCAATGTTATGAACATGTGTATTCTCCATGATTGAGATTCAACAAAAATAGACCACTCAACAAGTGTGCATGACCATAAAATATATTACTCATATAAATAGAACAACCTTTATTCTCTGATTTAAATGAATAACCATCTCACATCAAACGAGATCCAGATATAATGTTCATGCTCAATGCTGGCACCAAATATCAATTATTCAGGTCTAAAACTAATCCCGAAGGTAGATGTAGAGGCAGCATGCCGACGACGATCACGTCGACCTTGGAACCAATTCCAACGCGCATCGTCACCTCGTCCTTAGCCAATCTTCATTTAGTCCATATCCCCTGTTTCGAGTTGCAAATATGAGCAACAAAACCAGTATCAAATACCCAGGTGCTACTACGAGCATTAGTAAGGTACACATCAATAACATGTATATCAAATATACCTTTCACTTTGCCATCCTTCTTATCTACCAAATACTTGGGGCATTTCCGCTTCTAGTGACTAGTCCCTTTGCAGTAGAAGCATTCTGTTTCGGGCTTAGGTCCAGACTTAGGCTTCTTCTCGGGAGTAGCAACTTTCCTGCTATTCTCTTGAAGTTCCCCTTCTTCCCTTTGCCCTTTTTCTTGAAACTAGTGGTCTTGTTAGCCATCAACACTTGATGTTCCCTGTTGATTTCTACCTCTGCAGCCTTTAGCATTGCGAAGAGCTCGGGAATTGTCTTTTCCATCCCTTGCATATTATAGTTCATCCCGAAGCCTTTATAGCTTGGTGGAAGTGATTGAAGAACTCTGTCAATGACACTATCATCAGGAAGATTAACTCGCAGCTGATGCGGAGCATCCTTCCATCATCCCCATGGACTCTACATCGGCACATCCAACCCCACGAGGACCCATGACAAGAGCTAGAGCACGTGCTTTGGAAACCGAGGTGAACTCCTTCCTACTAGACTTGCATATGGACACAAATGGAACATGTCTACTACCTCACCAAAATATGCTATGCCACCTTAGCTATGAAGTGGAACATCACCAAGAAGCTCAGGAGCATCCCCAAGAAGAAGGAGGACCACCCCAAGGCCGTACGAATCAAGACGGAGTGCAATAGCAGCAACACAGGAAATCCCAGGTGACCCCGTGCGCACGGGCCCCCGAGACCGCGTGCCCACGGGCTACACAGGAAACAGGCGCTGGAGCACCCCGTGCACACGGGCCTGTACCGTGCCCACGGGACCTCCGTGCGCACGACCCCAACTTACCCCGTGCTCTCGGGCCTCCCAGGATGGCCGGCTGAGATTGCATCTTCGGCTCCCCTTCTTCTCCCTCCACCCCAAGGCTATATATTCCGTACCTAGGACCATGTTTAGGGTTAGCAAAGTATTAGATGAGATCTTGGTGAGCTTTGCTCCATTACCTTCCCTCCTTGAGGATCAAGACCCCATCAGGAAGAATCCTTGAGGATTTCAAGACCTCCATTGGGAGAAGACTACCTTCAAGACCCCTCTTCCTTTGGATTTGGGATGAACTTTGCCATTGTATCTTTCCTTTGATTGTGTTTGCAACTTCTGGATCTTGTGTTGTTACCCTAGTGGATGTGTAATCAGGAATTGTTGGAGTGATTACCTCTTGTGTTCATCTTTGTGTTCTTGTTGTTCTTGTGGTTTCTCTCCTTTTTCCCCCTCCAAGTGTGAAAAGGTCCTTCCTAGGGTTCTACCCTACATCATCTTGGTATCATGAGCCACGTTGATTCACATCTTGGAGTCCCTACCTTCCACTTTCTAGCTTGATTTTGTTGTTTTTGTCCTAATCCGAAAATCCCCACCAAAAATAGCCCCAAAAAGTTTTCTTGCAATTTGTTGATCTTGTGAGATTTGGTTGATTTGATCCACAAATTTGGTGTTTGGCAAGTGGTTCTACCCCTCCACCATCATCCCCAACCTTCCACCGTTTGATTTTGGCCAAAAACTTGGAATTCACCATGAAATCAGATCAGTTCATCCGGTCTCGGGAGACCCCGTGCACACGGGCCATCGGGACCCCATGCACACGGGACCCCGTGCACACGGGCCTCACTTACCCCATGCGCACGGGCTATCCAGGAAGTTTCGGCCATTTTTCTGTTTTTCTCATTTTGTTTGACCACCACCTCTCGTGTTCTTCCGCACCATTCCACGTGTTTGTTGAGTGTTCGATCGCGATTTCTCTTGTGTCCTAAGGTGTTTCGGCTACGTAGGCGCAAGTTGGTATCATCATCGCCACCAATCATCGACTCGGACAACCCTTCGGCTTCGACAAGATCATCTCCGACCGTAAGCAAGGACGGTAACCTCGACGACACCTTGTACTACCTTCCCATTAACTTGATAGCTTCGAGACATTTTGAGTAGCTTACCCATCGAGACTAGCTTGTTGAGTATTGCCGGGCCACGCCTTAGTGCACCATTTAGTGTTCCGTCCATCCCGTGCATTTACTACTTGTTACCTCGTTGTGTGGCTCGTATATCAAGCATCGTGGCATAGTTGAAAAAAAAGAAGAAAAAGCTTTTAAGCAAAAGAGAAGAGAAGCAAAGAGCTTATAAGCAATAGCATCGAGCCTTAGCATACGTGCATCATCTTGGTCACCACATACATAAGCATACTTGGGATAGTGAGACGAGTGGATTCTCTATTAGGTTGGTGCACTAGTGTATCTAGCCCATTAGTGCAATCGAGCTAGCGTCTCTCTAGTATCCGTACGATAAGAGCTTTTCCCGTGATTAGACATCTTCGAGCTCACCCCTTGGTTGTGCGGATCACATTTATCTTCCGTGTGTGTGTTCCTCGTGTTATCTTGGGAGGTTGATCTATTTATCTTATTTGTCATTTGTGAATCTTCTCAACTTTATCAACATCTTGACTAACATTTGCTTGAATTATTTGTGCCTTTCCTAACCAAGCTCCTCTATAGACCATTTACTTGTAAGTGTGAGAAACAATTACCGGTACCAATTCCCCTATTGTAACATCACGTGGGATCGTACTTGTTACACCCACAATCTTCGGAAAAGGTAACTTTGGTTTTGTTCTCTCATTTTCCTACTCACCACCACTTTCTTATGATGGATAGGCCAAGTTCCTCTACCAACCCACTCTTCATCGAGCAAGACGACGACATGTCATCATTCATCACCAAGAGCCACCTCTTTGGTGCACAACAAGCGCTACATCAAGAGCAACAAGCAATGAACGACCGAATCAACAACCTCGCCACCGACTTGCGACTCTCCGAGCAACGTAAATGAGACTACATCGACAACAAGCTTGACGTGCACAAGCAAGAGAACGATGCAAGAATGGACGAGATCCGCGCTTTCTTGGTCAACCGGCCTCCTTCAACCTCTTCCTACTCAAGACGGATCCACTCAAGTCGACACTTCGACGACACCTTCTCCGACTCAAGTACACCGTCATCGACCATTCTTCGAAGAGCCGCGTGTCAAGACCGTCATGCATCTCGCAACCCGCTAAACGCCAAGCTTTCACAAGAGCAAGTCGATGAGCAAGTTCCTCGTCCTCCATCAAACCAAGTCGCTTTTGCTCAAGCTCAAGAACGACAACGACTACGGCGCCAAGAAGAAGAACGAGCGCATCTACACCAAGAGGAACAAGACGCCGAGGCTCAACGTCTTCAACAACAACAACGAGAAGCACAAGCTCTTGAGGCGGAACGTGCCCTTCAAGAATCAAGTCGAGCCATCGCCAATCGCAATCGCGAATGGCGCAATACAGAGGAAGATCTTCGAGAAGAAATCCAAGAGAGGAACTACCAACCACGTGTGCATCGTCAAGCTCCACCTCAACCTCAAGTTCAACAAGAGCAAGTTGATCATGGACTTCCTCCACGCCAAGAGCGACACCAAGTGGAACAAGTGCTTCAAGACCCTCCTCCATGCCAAGAGAGACATCATGAGGATCGAGCATTCGAGGACTTTCCAAGGCAAGAGCGATATCGCAACCGCTATCAAGATGAAGAGCAACACTATGGAAAACTCAAATTCACAATGCCCAAGTTCAATGGAAGCAATGATCCGGAAGAATACCTCTCATGGGCATTGAAGGTCGACAAAATCTTTCGTTTGCACAACTATGAGGAAGAGAAGAAGATCGCAATGGCATCACTTGAGTTCCAAGACTATGTGCTCATATTGTGGGAACAAGTCCTTGAGCGCCGAGAAGCAAGAGGTGACCCTCCAATCACCACTTGGGCTCAAATGAAGGATGTCATGCGAGCACGATTTGTGCCCACCTACTACAACCGTGATCTCTTCAAGAAGCTACAACTCCTCAAGCAAGGAACAAAGAGTGTTGAAGAATACTACAAGGAAATGGAGATAGCCATGATTCAAGCCAATGTCAAGGAAGATGATGAGAAAACAATGGCACGATTCTTGAATGGACTCAATCATCCCATCAAGAAGATCACGGACTTCCAACCCTACTCTAACCTCATCGAGCTAGTGCATCAAGCGACCAAGGCGGAACGTCAAGTGCAAGATGACTTCAAGCACGCCAAGTACTCATCCAAGACATACGGCTTCTCCAACAATGAAGCTTCAAAAACTCCTCCAACATCTACTTCAACCAAGCCTTCTCCAAGCAACGACGACAAGACAACATACAAGAAACCTTCGTCAAGTTCAAGTTGTCTTCCTCCTAATACAAGAAACTACAAGCCGCGTGCTTCTTCCTCCACTCCGACCGATGAGACCGTCAAGACAAGTTCAATCAAGTGCTTCACATGTGGCGGCCGAGGCCACAAGTCCTTCCAATGCACCAACAAGCGCACCATGATCCTCAACGACGATGGCACCTACGACTCAATGAGTGAAGATGAAATGGAAGCTCTTGATTAAGTGGCCATGCACCGACGCGTGAACGAGGATGAAGATGATCAAGTCTTTTGTGATGAAGATACTAGCCCCGTGCTCGTTGTCTCCAAGGTCTTGACACTTCAACATCAACAAGAAGAAGACCAACGATGCCATATCTTCCACACGAAGGCTGGCATCAACGGAAGGTCCGTCAAGGTCATCATCGATGGAGGTAGTTGCCACAACTTGGCAAGTGAAGAACTACGCCCCAAGCTTCAATTGGTCAAGAGGAAGCACCCGCAACCCTACAAGGTTCAATGGCTAAGTGACTCCGGCACTATACGAGTTGAGCATACGGTCCAAGTATCCTTCAAAATTGGTTCATATGAGGACACTTTGGAGTGTGATGTGGTCCCAATGACCGTTTGCCACCTCCTTCTTGGTCGACCATGGCAATTTGACTGTGGCGTCGTCCACAATGGGCGTACCAATCACTATACTTCAAGATGAAAGGGAAGGAATATGTGCTACGACCTATGTCTCCTAGTCAAGTGATAGCCGACAAGCAAGCCACCCACCATAGAGAGAAGAGTGAGAAAGTGAGCCACCAAAACATGAGTGAGAGCAACAAGCCAAACTTGAGCGCCTCTTCGCCTAGAGAGAAAAACCTCATACTATTCGCCACAAAAAGTGAGATGAGAGAAGTGTGTGAGAACCCATCGAGTGTGATGCACTTTGTCCTTGTGTGCAAGGATGGAGAACTAAAAACTAACACCACTCACGAGCTACCTTTGGTGTTTCAATCTCTTTTGCAGGAATTTCAAGATGTTTTCCCCAATGAGCTACCTCCGGGCCTACCTCCTCTACGAGGCATTGAGCATCGAATCGACCTCATTCCCGGAGCGCCACTTCCCAACAAAGCTCCATACCGTGTCAATCCCGAAGAAACCAAGGAGATTCAACGGCAAGTACAACAACTAATCAACAACGGTCATGTACATGAAAGATTAAGCCCTTGTGCTATTCCCGTTATACTTGTGCCTAAGCCCGATGGAAGTTTCCGCTTGTGTTCCGATTGTAGACCTACAAATGCTATCACCGTTCGCTATAGGCATCCCATTCCTCGCTTAGATGATATGCTTGATGAACTTAGTGGAGCCAACTTTTTCTCAAAAATTGATCTCAAAAGTGGCTATTATCAAATCCGCATACAAGAAGGTGATGAATGGAAAACTGCTTTCGAAACAAAATTTGGCTTATATGAGTGGTTAGTCATGCCTATGGGTTTATCGGAGGCTCCCGGTACTTTCGTGCCTCTCATGCATCATGTACTTCACCCTTATATTGGAGTCTTTGTTGTGGTTTACTTCGATGATATTCTTGTGTTTACCAAAACCATGAAAGAGCATCTAGATCATGTTAGGTTTTTTTGCAAACACTTCGCAAGGAAAGCCTTTATGCCAACATGAAAAAGTGCACATTTGGTGTTGACAAAGTGGTTTTCTTGGGTTTCGTTGTCTCTTCCAAGGTGTCCATGTTGATGAAACTAAAATTGAAGCAATTAAAACTTGGCCCCAACCCACCAATTTGCAACAAGTGCGAAGTTTTCTTGGTCTTGCGGGTTTTTATCGTCGCTTTGTGAAAAACTTTAGCACTATTGCCGCCCATTTGCATGCTTTGAGTAAGAAGAATGCTCCTTTTGTTTGGGGATATTTGTAATCAACCGCTTTTGATGAGCTCAAATCTTTGCTTACTCATGCTCCGATTCTTGCTTTTCCCAACTTCGACAAAACTTTTGAGGTTCATTGTGATGCAAGTGGTACCGGAATTGGCGGAGTTTTGATGCAAGAAAAACGAGCAATTGCATATTTTAGTGAAAAACTCTCCGGTGCTCAACTTAACTATCCCATCTATGACAAAGAATTGTATGCTTTAGTGCGTGTCCTACATGTTTGGGAACATTATCTTAGACCTCATGAGTTTGTCATACATACCGATCATGAAACACTAAAATACTTAAAAGGTCAAACTAAGTTGAACAAGCGTCATGCCAAATGGAGTGAATTTATTGAATCTTTCCCATATGTGATCAAGTACATTAAGGGTAAGGAAAATGTAGTTGCCGATGCACTTTCACGCATATGCACGCTTGTCACTAAACTTGAGTTGAATGTTATTGGCTTCGAGCACATAAAAGACTTGTATGCTAATGATCCATCTTTTGCACCTCATTATGCTAAATGTTTGACACATACATCTTGGGAACAATATTACATCAAGGATGGTTATCTTATGAAAGCTAACAAACTATGCATTCCCGAGTCTTCTCTTCATTTGCTCCTTTTGCAAGAGGCTCATGGAGGCGGACTCATGGGACACTTTGGACGCGACAAGACATTCGCAACACTCTCCAAGAACTACTTTTGGACCAAGATGTTCCGCGACGTCTCACGCTTCACCACCCGATGCTCTACACGTCGCAAAGCTAAGTCTAAAGCTCAATCTCATGGTCTTTACATGCCCCTTCCTATTCCTTATCAACCTTGGGAAGACATTAGTATGGATTTTGTACTTGGTTTGCCTAGAACTTAAAATGGAAAGGATTCCGTGTTTGTTGTTGTGGACATGTTTTCTAAGATGGCACATTTCATTCCTTGCAACAAGATAGACGATGCTTCACATGTTGCAAATCTCTTTTGTAGGGAAATCTTGCGCCTCCATGGAGTACCAAAGTCAATCGTCTCCGACCGCGACGTCAAGTTCTTGAGTTACTTTTGGAAGACTCTATACGCCAAGCTCGGAATCAAGCTCTTGTTCTCATCTGCATACCATCCCCAAAACGACGGCCAAACGGAGGTGACAAACCGGACACTATCCACTCTACTTCACGTGTTGATCAAGAAGAACATCAAGGAGTGGGAGGCGTATCTACCAATCGCCGAGTACGCCTACAACCTTGCAAGACATTCGACTACCGGCAAGTCCCCCTTCGAGGTCGTCTACGGCTTCAACCCGTTGTCCCCATTGGACATTCTACCTCTCCCTCTACAAGAGCACACCAACATGGATGCGAGTGCATGAGCAAGCTACATCAAAAATATGCATGAAGATACAAGGACCATCATCGAGCGCCAAGTACATCGACTAGCGACCAAGCTCAACATCAACAAACAACCAATGATCTTCAACATAGGTGATCTCGTGTGGCTACACCTTCGCACGGAACGCTTCCCCAACGAACGCAAGTCCAAACTACTACCTCGAGCCGATGGACCATTCAAGGTGCTAGCACGCTACAATGACAACGCCTACAAGATTGAACTCCCACGAGACAAGTACAACGTGAGCAACATCTTCAACGTCAAAGATCTCTCTCCTTTCCATGGTGATAAAGATTTTGATCCGAGGTCGGATCTTTCCCAAGGGAGGGGAGATGATGCGGAGCATCCTTCCATCATCCCCATGGACTCTACATCGACACTTCCAACCCCACGAGGACCCATGACAAGAGCTAGAGCACGTGCTTTGGAAACCAAGGTGAACTCCTTCCTACTAGACTTGCATATGGACACAAATGGAACATGTCTACTACCTCACCAAAATATGCTATGCCTCCTTAGGTATGAAGTGGAACATCACCAAGAAGCTCAGGAGCATCCCCAAGAAGAAGGAGGACCACCCCAAGGCCGTACGAATCAAGACGGAGTGCAACAGCAGCAACACAGGAAGTCCCAGGTGACCCCGTGCGCACGTCCCCCCGAGACCCCGTGCCCACGGGCTACACAGGAAACAGGCGCTGGAGCACCCCGTGCGCACGGGCCTGTACCGTGCCCAGGGGACCCCCGTGCGCACGAGCCCAACTTACCCCGTGCGCACGGGTCTCCCAGGATGGCCGGCTGAGATTGCATCTTCGACTCCCCTTCTTCTCCCTCGACCCCAAGGCTATATATTCCGTACCTAGGACCATGTTTAGGGTTAGCAAAGTATTAGATGAGATCTTGGTGAGCTTCATTGGGAGAAGACCCCATAGGGAAGAATCCTTGAGGATTTCAAGACCTCCATTGGGAGAAGACTACCTTCAAGACCCCTCTTCCTTTGGATTTGGGATGAACTTTGCCATTGTATCTTTCCTTTGATTGTGTTTGCAACTTCTGGATCTTGTGTTGTTACCGTAGTGGATGTGTAATCGGGAATTGTTGGAGTGATTACCTCTTGTGTTCATCTTTGTGTTCTTGTTGTTCTTGTGGTTTCTCTCCTTTTCCCCCCTCCAAGTGTGAAAATGTCCTTCCTAGGGTTCTACCCTACATCAGCAGCTGAGTCAAGTGGTTATGGTACCCAGACATTCTGAGTATGTGTTCACTGACAGAACTATTTTCCTCCATCTTGTAGCTATAGACCTTGTTGGAGACTTCATATCTCTCAACTCGGGCATTTGCTTGAAATATTAACTTCATATGCTCCATGACGTTCAAAACATCTTTGAAGTAATGATTCTAAGCCATAAAGCATGGCACACTAAACTATCGAGTATCATCAATGTGCGACTGCCAGGCATTCACAATGTGTGCAGTTGCTGGGGCAGGCGGTATACCTAGTGGTGCTTCAAGGACATAATTCTTCTGTGCAGGAATGAGGATAATCCTCAATTTACAGACCCAGTCCGTGTAATTGCTACCATCATCTTTGAACTTAGCTTTCTCTAGGAACGCATTAAAATTCAAGGGAACGGTAGCACGGGCCATTGATCTACGACAACATAGATATGCAAAAAACTATCAGGACTAAGTTCATGATAAATTAAAGTTCAATTAATCATATTACAAAAGAACTCCCACTTAGATAGACATCCTTGAAGTCATCTAAATGATCACGTGATCCAAATCAACTAAACCATGTCCGATCATCACGTGAGATGGAGTAGTTTTCAATGGTGAACATCTCTATGTTGATCATATCTACTATACGATTCACGTTCGACCTTTCGGTCTCAATGTTCCGAGGCCATATCTGCATATGCTAGGCTCATCAAGTTTAACCCGAGCATTATAAGATGCACCGTTGCTATAGTTCGTCGTGCCGAGACACCACATGATGATCGGGTGTGATAAGCTCTATGTTCGCATACAACGGGTGCAAGCCAGTTTTGCACATGTTCAGGGAGAACACGTATACCTTGAAATTTAGTGAGGGATCATCTTATAATGCTACCACCCTACAAAGCAAAATAAGATGCATAAAAGATAAACATCACATGCAATCAAAATATGTGACATGATATGGCCATCATCATCTTGTTCCTTTGATCTCCATCTCCAAAGCACCGTCATGATCTCCATTGTCACCAGCTTGACACCTTGATCTCCATCATAGCATCGTTGTTGTCTCACCAACTATTGCTACCACGACTATCGCTACCGCTTAGTGATAAAGTAAAGAAATTACATGGCGATTGCAATTCATACAACAAAGCGACAACCATATGGATCCTTCCAGTTGCTGATAACTTTGTTACAAAACATAATCATCTCATACAACAATTTATATCACATCATGTCTTGACCATATCACATCACAACAAGCCCTACAAAAACAAGTTAGACATCCTCTACTTTGTTGTTGCAAGTTTTACGTGGCTACTACGGGCTTCTAGCAAGAACCGTTCTTACCTACGCATCAAAACCACAATGATTTTTTGTCAAGTGTGCTGTTTTAACCTTCAACAAGGACCGGCCGTAGTCAAACTCGATTCAACTAAAGTTGGAGAAACAGACACCCTGATGCGGAGCATCCTTCGACCATCACCATGAACGTCACACCGCCGCCGCAAGGATAGAGAGGACCTACGACGAGAGCTCGCACACGCGCCATCGGAACCGAGGTGAACTCTTTCCTCTTCGAGTTTCTTTGGGATTCACATGAGAGTCGGACTCTACCTCATATGGAAACGTTGTGCATGCTTAGGTACTTCAGAGATCATCACGAGAAAGCACGGAGGGATCACCAAGTTCACCGGAGACCTACACAGGAGGTGGAGAAGAACGAGAAGAATGAGGAAAGGAGCAAGGGGACGAAACCCTCTGGACACCCCGAGTGCCCGGCCCCCCCAACACCGGGTGCCCGGCTCCCCTCCCCTGGGCGCTGCTACGCCGGCCCCGGGTGCTCGGGCCCCTAGCCCAGCCGCCTGCCACCCGCCCGGGAGCCTGGGACTTGGGCCCCCGGGTGCCCGGCCCTCGCCCGCCTGCCGCTGGGTGCCACCCCGGGTGCCCAGGCTGGAGGCCCTGGGTGGCCGGCCACACCCCAGCCGGCCTCCTGCTGCACCCCCGGGTGCCCGGACCTTGGGCCCCTGGGTGCCCGGCCTCTCCCGGCCACGCCCCTGAGTAGGCCGGGTGCCCGGCCCCAAGTGCCCGGGTGCTCGGACCTCTCCGGGACAGCGCGTGTCTTTTTGGGTTTTTGCCCATGTAATCTCGTTTCCCCCTCCTAGTCCGTCCCTAGACTATATAAGGCCATCTCCTAGGTCATTTGTGGGATAGCAAACTATTTGATAGACAAAGAGAGAGCTTTGCTCATCTTCCTCCTCATGGAGATCATGACCTCCATTGGAGAAGATCCCTAGGGATTCAAGCCCCCCTTGAGGGAAGGATCTACCTAGATCATCAAGCCCTCATCTCGTTCATAGGATTTGGGATGAACTCTACCATGTATCTTATTTCCCTTTGATTGTTCATGTACCTTGTGGATCTTGTGTGTTTGTTAGTCTAGTGGGTGTGTGATTTGGACTTGTTTTTGAGTGTTCCTCTTGTTTTCCCTCTTGTGTTTCTCTTGTTCTTGGGGATTCCCCCTCCAGTTCGTGAAAGATCTCCACATAGGGTTCCACCCTACAACATCTTAGTATCATGAGCCACGTTGATCACGAAATTGGAGCCTCCCCTCTTTGTTTTCTAGCCTAATTTTGTGTGTTCTTCCCCAATTTCGAAAATTCCCCACCAAAAATAGCCCCAATTTTTTTTGTGATTTGTTGGTTTGATGAGATTTTGTTGGATTTGATCCATGGATTTGGTTGGTTTCAAGTGGATCTAGCATTCCCGCATCCATCTCCACCTTTCCCTCCATGAAATCCACCAATTTGTTGCATCTTCCCACGAATTTCCGCCCAAATCCGACACCCCCGGGCACCCGGACCTCAAACCTCGGGCACCCGGAC
>NC_057810.1:336354722-336359401 GCF_018294505.1 Triticum aestivum
CGAGCCCCCGGGCACCCGCACCCCGGGCTGTTTGCCCCGGACCACCCCGGGTGCCCGCACCTCTTGCCCCTGGGCACCCGGACCCCCGGCTTCTTCTTCATCCCAAGCTCACTGACCACCCCGGGTGCCCGCACCTTCCACCCCCGGGCACACGCACGTCCCCGAATCAGCTGACCGATCAAAACCGTTTCGGCCATAACTTTTGCTCCCGTAGTCCGTTTTTGACGTTCTTTAGCTTGTTGAGTAGCTATTGACATTTCCCATCCATATGTATAGGTTTCAATACCATTTGACTCCATCAAAAATTTGGCATTTTGGCATCTTTGCATTGGCCATCCACAATATCATCTGCCATACCACCATCGCTTTCTGCAACTTAACCCATTTTGATCCATATAGCATTTGTGGTTGCTTGAGTGGTGACTTGAGTCTCCTAAGGTGTTTCGGCTACTTAGGGACGGTCGCTTCGTCATCAACCACCACCACCACTTCCACATTTCTAACGCCGGAACCACCAACGCATTTCGCTACCACCATTTGACATTTTCCTTGAGATTTTGAGTTCGCGGTTTTTTTACCATTTCCTAAGGTGTTTCGGCTACTTAGGGACGGGTCTACATCATCTTGGTATCTACATCAAGAACACCGCCACTAATCATCGCCTCGAGGTCATCTTTGACATCGACCACTTTGCCATTTGACACCCTAACCGTAAGCAAGAATGGTAACCTCTATATCACCTTGGTATTGTGGTATCCTATCATTGTACATTCTTGCCATTACATTTTGAACCCCTTAGCCCATTTTGCGTCACTTGCCTATTGAGACTAGCCTTTGAGTATTGACGGCAATGTTACTTGTGCAAATTAGTGATCTACACCTTCCATTACATACATACCATATCATATTGGTATCATCTTGGTATCATCATATCATCCCTTGTGTCACAAGATTGTTCCCGCATATACACAATTGCTATCTTGGTTTGTGCATTTCACATAAGTGGCCGTATCAAAAAAAAGAGAATAAGCTTTTAAGCAAAAGGAAAAGAGAGCAAAGACCTTGTAAGCAATAGCCATAGCATCATACCGCATTGCACATAAGATTGTCATATCCGATCATCTTGGATCATCTTGAGAAGAACATCGGGAACATCATACACATAGCATACTTGGGAGAGAAAGCTCATACATTTTGCATCTTATAGGTTGTGCACAAGTGTCGTATCCGCCTATTGAGCAATCGTGCTAGCGTCTCTCCTGAGTTGTGCAACACAAGCGTTTTCCATGGATTCCACATTTTGTGCTCATTCCTTGGTTGCACGACCCCAGTTATCTATCCGTGTGTGTGTTTCCGTGTGCCACATATTGCTATTGGTCTACTTGTTTCACTTGCGAATTTGTGAATCTTTTCCAACATTATTGACTCTTGCTAACATTTTGCATCAAATTTTTGTGCCACTATCCTCACCGAGCTCCACCATAAGCTTTACTTGATAGGTGTGAGTGAACAAGTCCGGTACCAATTCCACTATTCTTTCATCTCACATTGAGTGTAACGGGATACATCCTCAACTTTGGGAAAGGTAACTTGGTATTGTTTATCTCATTTCCTACTCACCTCTACTCGAGTCTTGTGATGGATAGGCAAGGCATTTCATCTCCGGTCTTCCATGACAACGACAACGCGAACAACTACATCACCAAAACGTCCATCTTCGGACTACAACGAGCAATGCAAGGCATTGAGCGAATCGCCATCGACATTCGCCAAAACAAAGCAAGGTTAAGGGACTACCTCGACACCAAGTTGGCCAAACAAAGGGATCAAGTACGAGACATGATGGCCAACTACAAGTCTTCTTCCCCTTCGTCATCTTCAAGGCGGCGATGCTCAAGTGGCAAATCTTCAGAACGTCATCGTGCTCAAGCATTACAACACCATGAAGATGAAGATGCTCGGGATGCGTACACCTACAACTCCCAAAAAGCTCTACATCAAGCTACGACCAAACTTCATGAGCACAAGAGAAGACCGTGAGACACGCACCACCAAGACGGAGCTACGACTACTACGACCACATCGGCATCTTCACCAAGTGTCATCAAGGCATCTTTGCCTTTGGACGTAGGGCATCTTCGCCTACGTCCGACGAGTACGCCTACTTCGGCCTTCCTCCATGATGACGGTGACGAGATGATCGAGCATGGGATTTTCCCTTTGGTAATGGAGGAGAGCGATGATGTGCCATCTTCGGCCTTCATCCACGGCAACAACGACGAGATGGTTGAGCATGGGATTTTCCCTTCGACCACGGCGACGTATGATGACTTGAGTGACTTGTGCCACCATATGGAGAGTGAGAGTGACTTCACCACTAGCCCCATATATGATGAGTTTCCACAATTCCCATGTGAGGAGAGCCACAACTCCCACCACTTGAGTGAGATGAGTGACTCCACCATATGTGACATTGAGTGCACCTACCTTGAGGGAGTGCCTGAGCCACCACCACATAGAGAGAGTGAGGTAGTTGATACGACATGTGAGGCCATTTCAATTTCTAACAACTTAACCTCTACCTCTATTGTGTCTTCTCATTTGGTGCTAGGTCCCATATATGATGATGCGCCGATCCGCGATGACCTCGTCCTTCCTATGGACAAGACGATGGCCATGGTGGACTATGATGCACCCCCCACATGGTTCCATCACGATGATGACGTTGACCACGCTTTGGTCTTTCCCACCTCACCTATACCACTTGAGTGGAACAAGAAAGGTAACATAGGTGAAGGTGATGCTCTTGTCCCACTAGTGGACGTTCTTGACATTGATTGCTTGCATGATGTAGATCCACCTATTACCATGCTTCATGCTAGTATGATTTCCCAATGTGATGATTTGCCCATTTATGATGAGTACGATGATTCTCATGTGGAGTCTATTAGTTGTGATGCCATGTCACATAGGATTTCTTGTGACAATTCTTTAGGTCACATCATGTTTGATAATCTGCTTGACTTGTCATATGCTATGCATGAGATCCATCATATGTCATATTTGCAATCTCATCGTAGTGACTATGCATATGCCATTAAAATAAACCCAATTTGCACATATGTCATAGATGACAAGCCCATGGTTATTGGCATTTGTTTTTCTTGTGATGATATTGATATGCTTCATTTGCATCATTTATCTCATATGCCATGCATGACCACCTAGCTTCGGATATGCATTGTTTTGGATGTTTTGAATATTCTCAATGTGATGTTTCCACTATTGCTCATGAGGACACCCCCATAGTTTCCTCATACATTTTAGGAGATTTTGATTCATCCTATCCATTGCATGATCCCACTACTTGTGTGCACCATATGCTCCCCATGAATAAACATGCTATTGAAGTGCCATATACTTCTATGCTAAATTTGCATCCCCATCATGTCATACACAATAACTATTCTTTCATGATGGATGACATGTTCTTATGCCATGCATCAAATTTCTTTGAGAGATGCTTATCTTGTGCTAACTCACATGTGCACATACACATCATGATGGATGACGTGTACATTTACCACGCACACAATTTCTTTGGTTTGTGTTTCTTTTGTGTAGGTACCCATGAATACTTGTCAACCTCACAATCCCATGAGTTGACAAAACGAGCTCTCGAGAGCAATGATAGCTTGGGATTCCATGAAGTTTCATTCCCACCACTCCCTTCGCGCAAAGACTTCGCGCAACTTGTCTACACGACCCTCACATGGTTATGGGTTATTTACCACTTCTCGCTTTATGCCCATATTGCCATGTTCACTTTGCATGATATGCTCATTCCTATGCCTTTGCCATGCATTTGTGACCCATGCTTTGCATTACACATGATGATTGATTCTCCTACATGTATGTGTATTTGCAAGCTTGGTGGAGATATTGCTTGTTATTGCCATGTTTGCTATGTGCCCCATGCCTATGATGATACAATGATCTTGGTTTGTGTTCGTACGTGCGATATGTCATGTGCATTGTCTATGCCTATTATTTGCTCACATGATATGATTGCCATGATTTCCTCTAGTGTGTTGCATCTTCGCTCCACTAGCTTGCTTCATCTGATTGCCTCACACACGGTGAACAATTGCTCTTTCCATTGTGTTGACTGCCACACTTTCTTCACCACACCATATGCACATTATGCTTGGAGTGTCTTGCACTTGCCCCATGTGTTTAGACATTTCATTTCTTTGAGTGTTGTGAATAGACCGTTCATTGAGAGTCTTATGCATGTTTGCTATGATCTTGAGGTTGATGCTTGCTATCTTGTCTCACATATGTGCATCTCTACCTCACATTTACATGCTTGTTTCCATGATGTCCTTGATTGTGCTAAATTTATGTGCTTACATGCTATGCCACAATCCCTTGTCACACCATATTCTATGCTTGATGACGACACTTGTTTGGTGAATCACCTCTTGAATGCTTGGTTTTGCTCTACCGCTAACCGCATTTGTTTTTCCAAGTGTTTGTTCTACTTGTTCCTTTTGAAGGAATCACGAGACGACGCGACATTGGAGAGTGCCCATTTCGAGCTTCCACATGACAAGTTCTTGGTGGTTGTGCACTTCTACACGGCGACGCCATCTCGTTACCATGGTGATGAAGATCAC